>NC_046155.1:3852288-4032288 GCF_011064425.1 Rattus rattus | reverse complement strand
TGCTATTAAAAATTCACGGTCCATGGTTGAGAACAGCAGCTGCCTTCTGTTTGCAAAGTCAGTGCCAATCAAGGCTGCGGGGCAGACTCCCCCACAGGACCTCCTTTCTTTTCCCTTTGACCTACTTCCCTGATAAGTGACTAGCCAGCCAGACTCTGGGAACAAACACACCCATTATTCTTGGCCCTGGCTGAGGGCTGCCTGCCCATCTGGCTAATCTGTCCGGGTGGGTGGGTGGGTGGAAAGATGGATGGATGGATGGATGGATGGATGGGCGGACAGACGGATATGAGGTTAGTCAAAGTAGCTCCAGTTATCCCACCTACCCACCAGACCTAACAGTGAGGCCTTCTGTTCTTTCAGCAGCCCCCACCAGACTATCCCTGACAGTCAAGCATCTGTTAAAACTATGTCTTGAAGGAGTGTGGGGGAGAGGGGGTGGCTACCAAATCCATGCCCGTCCTGTTACTTGCTAGGCCTTGTCCAGACGACCCACAGCAATAGGTCCTGTGGCCAGCTTTGCCTGGTCAGAGTCCTCTGGTCTGCTGATCCGTGGCCTACGCAGTAGGATACATGTTGTTAAGTCACTGTCCCAAAGTCTAGGTGACAAAAGCCAGAACACCAGGGTGAAGGGTCCACAAAGAGCAGGACTCGGAGACTCTGACAGTGACGGAGCTGCAGGCTGCAGAGGACAGACAGCGGTGGTGACTCCCAAATAAGGCCCCTGCTACTGCTGTTTTTAGACCATTCCACATAATTGGAAAAACATGGGGGAAACCAAAGCCAGCTGCCTGTGGAGGCTGATGTAGAGGGGGCAGGGAGGGAGGCTGGCCCAGGCCGAGCACACACAGCTCTCAGTTCCCAGCTTCCTAGAGCTGACAGTCACCTTGATCTATGGAAATCTACAACACAGCCACACTCAGGCCTCACAGCTCTAGCTGAGCTGAAGGGTGCAGAGCTGATATGCTCTGCTGGTCTTGCTGCAGCCACCTCAGAAGAGCTGAGAGATTGGAAGCAGAGACCCAAAGGCAAAGGTCCCCTGCCCATAGAGCCTGAGGACCCCAATGCTCCTGAGCTCAAAGGACAGGTACGCAGTCTGTGCTCACATAGGCAGTGTGAGAAGTTCTTTTTAACATGCTGGCACACGCCTGTAATCTCAGCACTTGAGAAGCAGTGTCAGGAGAAATGAATTTGAGACCAGCCTGGGCTACATACTGGGTTCCAGGCTAACCTAGACTACATAGAAAGATCTTTTTTATTTTTATTTATTTATTTTTAAGATGCTTCATGAGCTGGGGAGATGGCTCAGTGGGTGCTTTGTTCTGTGTGAGAACTGGAGTTCAGACCCCCAGAACCTATGTAAAAATGCCAGGCAGCTGTGGTAGCCCCAAAACTTAGGAGACAGAGACAGGGTCCCCAGACCAAGCTAGCTATCTAGACTAGATAAATCATGGATTCAGATGAGAAACCCACCTCAGTACAGAAAGGAGATCATGACGGAGAAAAATATTATGTCAAATGGTGGCCTCAACATGCACAAGGCCTCACGTTCAATCTCCAGTTATCTAAGGGGAAGGGTCTGCTCTCTTCACCTCTCAGAGAGGAAGTGGCTTAGGATCTTGAGGGATCCCACTCCACTTGGCAATGGCCACACAAGCATCTGACCCTTCTCCCCCCAGTTTATAGGATACTCCCCACTGTCCCATTAACTGGGGTCCTGAAGGAGATACCGTCTCAGGCCCTACTTCAAGGGAGACTCCAAGCTGACTTTCATTTGCTCAAACTGAGGTCAGAGCAGGAATCTCTCATCTCACACTCCATCAAGTGAGGTCCAGGAATCCAGCAGTCATGCCTGGGGTTCAGAAAGCAAACTGGGAGGAGGGGGAAGCCTTGACAGTGGCTCCTCTCTCTTCTGTGTCCACCTAGAGGAGCAGACTCAGCCACACTCCAGCCCCGTGCCGTCAGGCCTGTAGGTGGTTAGGATGCCTATGTGTCTCAGGAGTCCAATGACAGCCAGGCCACTGTCCCTGCCCTAGGTCAGCACTGGCCCTGAAACCATGAAAATGGAGCCATGCATATTCAGAATCCCCAGGATAAACACACGCTTCTCCAACAGGTCACCAGCCTGTTTGTCTACTCACTGAGATCTCTCCAGCCCGATCACCACAACCTGGCACGAGCTAGCCTTGGCACCTACTTGATTCCAAACATTCTGGGAGGAATTGTTCTCTTGGTCTCAAATCAGAGTGTCTGCCTGGTTCCCAGATCAAGTTCAAATTCGAGTCCAGTTCCTACTTGCCAAGTGGTCTTGGACCTTCCTTCAACCACTCCAGAGGGCTGCAATTGCTTCCTCACTGCAGATAAAGGAACTGGGGCCAGAGGAGGCTGAGTCTGTCTCAAAGAAAGCAGCCAGGACACAGACTATAAAGCCTACTCTGATGGCTAGGAGAGGCTGAAATTTAGGTGCCCTAAGGTGGCCAGTGAGTTTCCTTACCACCAGAGAGAAACTGGATCCTAGTCGGACCAAGACAACCAGTCCCCATGTTCTCCGCACCCATCACTTCCAAAGCTCCTTTGGGAAAGCCATGACCTCTCCCCAGCACAATCTTGCCCTAGATCTTCATTTCTGTTTCCCTATAGATCTGTCCTCTGGGCAGGGACAGCTTACTCATCCGGCTTTCCCTTACAGGGCAGTTTTCCCCATATGGCCTCAAATGGATAACACTAGAGATCTCACAGAGGCCACAGTCACGAGATCCTTAGGTAGCCCCCGGTCACTCCCAACTCTTGAGCCCTCTTCTCCATCTGACGCCTGTGAGGACTCCCCCAAGTGCTGGTAGCTACCCACGGGCAACACTCTGCCCTTTGAGCCATCCCTAACTTTTCTACAGAGACACCTGCAGGAAGCCTCTGAGTACCAGGACCTCAAGGCCACATCACTTAGCCAAGGATGACCTTGAACTTTTGATCCTCCTGCCCCTGCTCCTGGGTGCTCGTGTTAATTGTGCGTACCACCGCCAACACCTGATTTGTATAGTGCTAGGACTGAAGCCCAGCCTTCATGCGTGCTGGGCAAGCAATCTATGAGTGTACTGAGGTACACCCACAGCCTAATCCTGGATTCTTGATTCTTTCACCACCCTAGCAGCTAGGAACTGTCCAATGGATGAGGGCACAGAGAAAGTGCTGAAGGAGACGAGGCTGGGAATTCCCGCCCTTAGAGAAAACAGCTGTCTCTCAGTCCCATCTCATAGGAGACAAAATTCTGGGACACAAAAACTAGAGTCATCCTGAGAAAAGAGAACTTCAGTTGAGAAAGATGTCTGCAATATTGGGGCACTCAGCCCTCAACTGGGTGTCTTTTCACACCCTCCTCTCACAATACAGGGGTATATGTAGACAAGGAGAGGCGAAGACTGTAGGGGCCAGAGACGTGCAAACGGCACTTTCCAGACACGCCAGGTGACGTGCATACATGAACTGATGGCACACACAGGGGTAAGTCGGATGAAATCCCAGCACAGAGAAAGGGGTAGGCGTGCGCCCCACCCTAGGCAAGAAGCATGCTGCAATTGATAGCTTCTGGGGAAGGGAAAATCCGTTTTCTTCAGCAGAGTAACACTGGGTGTATCAACACACGCCAGGAAGCCCTCAAGCTCAGGAGTCGGTCAACAAAAAATCCGACTCAATAGTCGTGTGTGTGTGTGTGTGTGTGTGTGTGTGTGTGTGTGTGTGTGTTGTTTTTAACAGAAAAAGGGGATATGCAGTAGGGTGGGTGGGGAGGTGGGAAGGCCCTGGGAAGAGTTACAAGAGGAAATACCATCAAAATGTATTATATAAGATTCTCAAAACATAAATAAGATTTTAAAAAGTAAAGAAAAATGGCTCCATCTTAGGCAAATGTACCGAGCATTTCCTTAATGACTGGTGTGGGAGGGCCCAGCCCGCTACGGCTGGTTCCATCCCTGGGCAGGTGGTCCTCAGTTATCTAAGAAAGCAGGCCCAGCGAGCATGAGGCCCCAGGAGGGCTCCTCCACAGCCTCTGCTTCCGCCCTGTCCTGATTTCCTTCCCGCCAGGATGGACTATGACCTGTGAGACAAATAAACCTTTCCTCTCTAAGCTGCTTTTGACAGTGGCATTTATCACAGCAATAGAAACCTAACTAGGACACACCTTTTCTCTCACCTGGAAACACATCACTCCTTTGAACACAATACCACAGTCAGGGCAGCTGCAGCCAAGGTGGAAATAAGGACTTAGCAGACTGAAGTCCACTGACTACAGGGGAGCCCTCAGCCTGTCGCACACTCCCACCACTGGAGGGCTCTGGGTGACACAAATCCTTTGTCCTGTGCGCTTGGCGTTCTCTGACAGTCTTTCTAGGAGTGCCTTCCGTAGCTAGTGGAGACGAGATTCCTAGGAAAGTGGAACATGTGACCCCTGGACATCTGAGTCACTGAGGAACCCAGCTCCCACAGGAAGGCCAGGGCCAGCTGCTCATCCTGACCTCCAATACCACAGGTATCTACAATGTAACTTCCACATGGCAGAGCACACAGCAGGGGCCAGGAAACCCTCAAAGTCACACCCTATGCCTGACAGCAGCTGGAGCTGAGCAAGGCCACCCCTTCAGCCCCACACACTGACATCAGGAGATAGCCTTGGGGAAGCTGCTTAGACCAGGCAAGATGGAAGGCAGATGCCTCCCCAGTCTTTCCCTGTGGGAGAGGGCCAGTGGTGAGGAAGCAGGCTCTGTCCCCAGAAGGAAAAAGGGAGAACTAGCCTCAGGATGGCTGTGTTCTCACACCTGATAGGATAAGCCCCAGAGTCTACTCGGAGAACTATCCTCTAGGTACATGGGTACCAGAAGGGTCCACCCGAGGCACCACAACAGAAGCACCTTTTCTGGAGGTGAGGATGCTGCCCACACCAGGAACCCGGAAGCAGCCAGTGCTGAAAAGTGATACCTAAGCCAAAAGGTGTGTGAGTCAAAGGGGGAAATGTGAGGGCGCACACCTTTGAGCCCAACACTCAGGATGAAGAGGCAGGCGGATTTCCCTGATTTTGAAGCCAGCCTAGTTTCCAGGACAGCCATAGCTACATAGAGACCCTGTCTTAAAAACAACAAGAGGTATGCTTAAGTTGATGGGGGAAACCCATAAAGCCAGGAATTTCAAAGAGAACATGATTGGTATATGGAAGGGTCTAGAATGAGGAAAAAGAAAAGGAAATTATGTAATTATGTTATAATCTCCAAAAAAAAAGAAAGAAAAAAGAAAGAAAGAAAGAAAGAAAGAAAAGAAAAGAAAAAATATATTTAAGAAAGAGGAAACCCAGCTCTCTGAGTCAGAAAGAAAACTTTCAACAAGACTGACTTGGAACCCACATTTGCACGGGAGCGTTAACAGAAAGGTAAGACTTGAAGTAACTGAAACACAAGAAGAAAAACAAACACAGATGCAGGGAAGCCAAACCAAATCCATGTCTGCACTCACAGTGCGTGGCTGTTATACTCCAGAGGGCAAAACTGATACCAAATAGGAAAGCTCACTGTGGGCTAGCTCTCTGTGCCCCACCCACAATGCCTCCACCCTTTGATTTTGACAGTTAATAGCTTTTGGATAAAAACTCAGGACAGCAATCTTTTAGGCTGTGACCATATGTTGACATGCTCAGCACCTTAAAGGCATTACTAAGTCAGGACATCATTTTTTGACGAGGGACCCATGACTCCCAAAGAGTTCTTCCATGGGTTAAACACAGCCCAGAGCTGACAGAATCCAGCTCCAGAGACAGCAATGCTCAGTCTCCACTAAATCGAGCAGACCCTTCTGAGAGGCTGCCATGTTTATTTTGGGGGCACCATGTTTACTTTGGGTAGTGACAGCCACGCTCACCAGGCCAGGCCCCACCTGCCCCTGCCAGTGCCAATGTTCTGCCTCACCTGCCTTACAGGTCTTGCCATTGTCCTGCAACTGCACACCAGTAGGGCAGGCGCAGGAGTAGAAGGGCTCCCTCGGGGACAGCAGGCACAGGTGGGAGCAGCCGCCGTTGCCTTCCTCACATGGCGTGTGGACTGGTGGGAACAGGACAGAATGGAAGGAAGTTGCAGTACAATCTGTGAGCTCTCCATTGCCCAGCCGCTCCCTCCCATATGGTCTGGCATCCCACACTTTCTCACGTGTCCTACAGGACAGCTGTCAGGTGTCCCTGGCCCTACCTCATGCCACTGTCTCACGGTATCATGACTCGTCCCCACAGGCCCTCCTAGTCCTACCTCACTGCCGACCACCCACGTAGAGGACCTTCAGCCTCGGCAGCAGTTCTGTAGTTTCTCAGAAACCATCCCAGACCTGCCCTACCCCTGCAGGGAACATTCTCCACTCTAAGCTTTCTCCAACAAGAGGACAAACTTTCAAAGGATGCTACTTTTCCCAGGAAAGTCACCCGTCATGCTTCCACGGAAATTCTCAAGATCAGCCAGCTTACACAGCAATGCCTGGGAAGCCTGGGTTAGTGGATTCCTGAGCACACCCTGTCTCTTTAGTCTGCCTGGACCCTGCAGGCTCCATCCACACAGGGTTACTACACTCAAGTCCCTCCCCCATGCCCTTCTATGACCAATGTACAGCTGAATCTAAAAAGGTCCCCAAACCCTCCTTCTACCTCAGGGACGTGGGGCTCAGCACCCTGAAACATTGTCAAATGGAACCCAGTTTTCTGCAATTGACCTTTGCCCTCCCAACACTCTCAATGAAAAGTGGGCTGCTCCAAGAGCAGAGGAACTGTGTGTGATATTCTTGCCAAGATCAGAGACCACCTTCCCCACTGATCCTACACTAACTTTTGTGGCTTGACTTCTATAAAGTGTGGCCACAAATATTGATCTTTGGTCCCTTCAACTTGATGAGTCTAGAACAGCCCCTTCCCACCTCCCATCCAACCCCACATTCTGTCACAGAAGCTCAGCATCACCAGGGACTTCTGCAATTCTACCATATAGGACCCCGGGGTGAGAAGACAGACCCCAAGCAAGTATTTCACACATCAGGACTCTACTGGGCCTTCACCTGCCCTAGAAAGCCAGAAACAGCTGTAGAGAGACCCTGTCCACCATACTAGCCTGTCTGGACTGTCACATACAGAAGCGCTGTACAGGTACAAGCATATTCACATATACCATGTACACACACATGCGCCGCACACACACACACACACAAACATGCACACATATGCACACAAACAGGCACGCACACACGTACCCACCCACGTACTCGCTAGCACACGCAAGTTCCTCCTTCTAGCCAAGCATGCACTTATGTCTCTGGATGGATGTCTCCCTGCTTCTATAGTGTAGAGGCCTGGTCTGGTCTCTCCTTAGCCCTGTCTACCTGCTCCCCTACAGCATAGCCTGGACCCACTCTGACCCACTGTTTGACCCTAGACTGCTCCATTTACCTAACTGAGCCTCACATCTGGGTTATGTCCTCCCCATCTACACCCTGCCTATCCGTACCAGCTGATCTGCCTGATGTAGCTTCTCTTACCTGCAAGCCCTACCCTGTCATACCTATCCCCTGCCCCACCCATCCCATCCCCAAAGCCTGCCCCTGCCTATCCCCTGCCCTACCTCTCCCCTGCCCTGCCCACCCCATCCCCAAAGCCCGCCCCTGCCTATCCCCCCTGCCCCGCCCACCCCATCCCCAATGCCTGCCCACACTTACAGGGAGGCTGCCGTTCCTGGCTCAGCACCTGAATGTCCATGGGTGAATACAGAGCACTGAGGATCTCCTTCCTCTTCTCCCCTGTCCACTTGTTGCAGGCGTGGATAGAACGGGTCTGCCAGTCTGTCCAGTAGAGTGTGTCCCCAGAGAGTGTCAGGGCAAAGGGGTGAGTGAGGCTGCCCTCCACCACCTTCTGCCTGCAGCAGGTAGGAAACAAGCAGCGTGGTTAGAAGATCACCACTCAGGTCAACTCTGACCCATGCTGGAGGCCCTTGGGCCCTCCCAGACCCCACTATGTCTGTCTGATCAAAGGGAAGCAGCTGCCGACACACTCTCCTCACTCGGTCCCTCCACTGAGCTCCCAGCCAGCTATCCATCCATGCCTGTGACAGAAACATGAGTGCCCTGGACAGAGGGACAAAGTGCCCCTAGGAAGAAAAAAGCATGCAGCCACACCTGGAGACAGTTTCTGAGAAGCCTGGGTCCCAAGACCTGATGTACAAACAACTTCCTGCTGATTCAGCCGGATGTGTTCTGTCCTACAGTCCACACCAGCAGCAGGGAAACATTCTCAGCCCTCTGTGTTTAGAATCTCCCACACAGTGCACATCACGCTTAATGAGATTATGAACACTGGTAACAGGACTGGAATTAACACCGCCAGCAACTTGTGGTTGTTTAACGACCATCCCCACCGCAGCAGGCTCTGGCCAGCAGTATGGCCTTGGGACCCTGCCTATACAGGAGGTGGTGTGGGGTTTGCTGTGAGCATCAAATGAATGGGTCAATGTCCCTGGGTGCTGACGCTATGGAAGAGTTATCACTGTCTCTGTCATATTAACTGTCACCCTCTTGCCATGACCCCTTTGCCAAGGCTCCCAGGCTGCAGCTTTCCAGAGGCTGGGCCAGTCTTGCTCATGTTGAGATCACTTGCTCCCACAGTATTCCAAGGCTACCCTGGTTTCCAAATCACAGATTTGGACTCTGACCAACATAACCCGTGCTCATTTTCACCCTCTCCTACAGATGACAAGACAGGCTGGACGTCATCCCGAAGTGAATGTGGGCCTTCTTAGCCTAACTGAAGGTGAACCCTTCACACCTATGCACATGGCCACATGAAGCAGGACGCTGTAACAACCAAGTCTGAGAACTTATTCATCCTCCTGTCCCCTCCACTGATCAAGCACTGTGTGCACAGTCTCCAGCAAGACTGGAGAGAGAATAATAATCACACAGCCGCTGGAGATACTATGGAAGAGGCAGGACAAAGAGCAATGAATGTCCCAGGCCCAGCCAGATCTAAGCCCTGACTAAATCCAAAACAGTCTGAACGCTGAACCTTTTATTTGTTTTTAAGGTGTATTTTTATTTTCATTTGTGTGTGCAGGTATGTGCATCTGAGTGCAGTTGCCCAAGGAGGCCAGAGAGGGTAGCAGATAAGCCTCCCAACATGAGTGCTTGGAAGTGAACTCAGGTTCTCTGCAAGCACAAGTACAAGTAACCACTGAGCACCTCACTAGACCACTGAGCACCTCACTAGACCACTGAGCACCTCACTAGACCACCTCACTAGAGACCACTGAGTACCTCACTAGACCACTGAGTACCTCACTAGACCACTGAGCACCTCACTAGACCACTGAGCACCTCACTAGACCACTGAGCACCTCACTAGACCACTGAGCACCTCACTAGACCACTGAGCACCTCACTAGACCATTGAGTACCTCACTAGACCACTGAGTACCTCACTAGACCACTGAGCACCTCACTAGTTCCCTGAACACTGAGATTTCCTTACTCATAAGAAGGAAGAAGGAGGGAAGAAGGAGGAGGGGGGGAGGAGGAGGGGGAGGAGGAGGGGAGAGGAGGAAGAAGAAATGGTCTTCAACCTCTAGCATGTGGCTTCTAGGGATTGAACTCAGGAGTTAGCTTGCACTGTCAGCCATCTCAGAGGGCTATACATGTTCCTCTCACACAGTTTGGAAGGAATGTTCAACATATTGCTGTAGAAACAGTCACATCAGCTGTGACATCGGGCGCGGTACCATGCTGTTTCCAAAGTTACCCAGCAATCCTTAGGGACTCCAGGGAAGAACCTAAGAAGCCTCAAACCCTGGGAATAACAGCTATGGTGGGGAGGGACCTCGGTCACCACGCACTCACCGGAAGGAGCCGTCCAGGTTGGCACGGTGGATGAAGCTGAGCTTGGCATCAGCCCAGTACAGCTTCTGCTCCTCCAGATCAATGGTCAGCCCATTGGGCCAGTAAATGTCGGAGTCTACAATGATCTTCCGGGTACTGCCATCCATCCCTGCCCGCTCGATCCGGGGTGCTTCCCCCCAGTCAGTCCAGTACATGTACCTAGTGAGGAGGCAGGGATAAAAGGAAAGACACAACGGATCTGAGGATTGGTTCTGACCCCTGACACAGCCCTGAAAGCTCACCCATCAGACCCGTGAGAAATAACAAGTGATTATGGTTTGAGGGACCCAAACTTTAGGTTTTTATGTTAAGAAATTAAAATAGAAACAGAGATTGCTTGAAATACTTAAAACAGGAACATACCTTCACCACCACCTCCATCTCCTATAGCCAAGGCTAGCCTCACTCCACTGCTTCCTCCACCACTCCTTCTCCTATAGCTAAGGCTAGCCTCACCCCATTGCTTCCTCTACCACCTCCATCTCCTGTAGCTAAGGCTAGCCTCACCCCACGGCTTCCTCTACCACCTCCATCCTGTAGCTAAGGCTAGCCTCACCCCACGGCTTCCTCTACCTCCTCCATCTCCTGTAGCTAAAGCTAGCCTCACCCCATTATTTCCTCTACCTCCTCCATCTCCTATAGCCAAGGCTAGCCTCACCCCACAGCTTCCTCTACCACCTCCATCTCCTGTAGCTAAGGCTAGCCTCATCCCACAGCTTCCTCTACCTCCTCCATCTCCTATAGCCAAGGCTAGCCTCACCCCACAGCTTCCTCTACCTCCCAAGTGCTAGGATTACAACCATGTGCCATCATGCCCAGGTTTTTCTTTAAAATACTTATTTTTATTTTTAGTGGTGTGTGTGTATCTGTGTAGGGGTATGTGTGCATGTGAGTGCAGGTATCCATGGGGACCAGAAGAGGGTATTGGGCCTCCTGGAGCTGGTTGTAAACTGTGAAAGTGGTTTCTAAGAACCAAGCTGAGGCCTCTAGAAGAGGAGTACTGAGCCAGGTCTCCAGCCCGAGGAACATGTCCTTAAGAATATAAACTGCAGGCTGCAGAGGTGCATCAGCAGCTGTAAGAACACTGGCTGCTCTTGCGGGTTCGGTTCTCAGCACCCACATGAAGGTTCACAGCCTCTAGAGCTCAATCCCAGGGGATCTGGCGCCTTCTTATGAACTCAATGGGCACTGCACACATAACACGGCGTACTTACATAAACACAGGCAAAGCACTCATATACACGTAAGATAAAAACAAAACCCTTAAATATATATACATGTTATACATACACATTCACATATACGTACATAACACATAAATACATATGTATACATACACACACACACACACACACACACACACACACACACACACACTTGAACTGACAAGGTAGCTCACCAGGTAAAGGCACTCGCTACACAAGCATACAAGTCTGAAGTACTAAGTTAAATTAAATCTCAGAGCCTACATTTTAAAAAAGCAGGTGGTAGGACACTTCTTTAATCCCAGCACTTGGGAGGCAGAGGCAGGCAGAGTTCAAGTCCAGCCTGGTCTATAGAGTGAGATCCAGGACAGCCAAGGCTACACAGAGAAACCCTTTCTGGAAAAACAAAAAAGCAGGATGTGGCGGCAAGGGCAGGAGAACCACCAGAAGCTTCAGTCAGGTATCCTGGGTGCAGCACAGAAGAAATAGCGAAGGGAGACACTGCTTCTATAAGTGGGAAGAAAACTGATTTATGGAAGTTGTCATGTGATCGCCACATGTGTGCCACAACACACACAACTGCCAATCATCACCTAAGGACAGAGGCCTGGGTTGCAGCTCAGTGATAAGCTCCTGCCTCATATGCGCAAAGCCCCGGACTCCATCCCCAGACAAGAATAGAGACTAAGACGACCAGCCCCAAAGAGCACACAGTCTGCACTGGACATCACTGGCCAAAATGTCACTGTATTGCCCATGGCTCTATACACTTCCAGCTTGCTCTCAGTTAAGAATATGCTGAGTACTTTGCCCTCTCACTGTTAGGAATATTTCTCATCAAGCACATTGTGCACACTTATTATCCCTGGCACCAAAGAGACTGAAGCAGACAACCACTGGTTCAAAGCCAGCCTGAATTACACGTGCGCTGGGACTTGCCCAGGATACAGGAGACAAAAAACCCTCAGTGGGTATGCACAAGAGGCAGCCATGACTCCCAGGATCTGAAGGAGGCTTTCAGAGAGCTATGTGGAGAAGCTTCAACAAGGAGGCCATGTCATACATGCACACGACACTCCATTACACTCCTTACTGTGCTTTGCGTGTACTGACCCCAGATATTAAAGATGACAGGAGCCAACCCAGCCAGTGCCAAAAGAACGCAGCCAGAGGAGTGTGCATAGACTGTTCAGCAGAGCCCATGAAGAGCCACATCGACCTGAGGACACAGGTTCTGATCTGGGAGCCCATGGGTGAGGCACAAAGGTGAACACAGTTTGCACTATTTATCCCTCTGCGGACTGGTTCCTAGCTGAGCCTGCTTCCTGCCCATGGCCCTTGTAAGGTGGTGCACTGTGACACCCCTTGGCACATTCCAGGCTCATGGGCTCATAAGTCTTCCTTTGTTTTCTACACACGTTTTCTCTGGTGTCAGGCTGGTCTCCACATATCTCATCCCCGTTTCTTCTGACGTAAAGCGTCGTTCATGTAGGCCAGCCCCAAGCTGATCCCGGCAGCTGAGTGATAAAGCACGAGGAATACGCTCAGCCAGGACTACTACTGTGAACAGGAAAATGAGAGACACGAGCTGGACATGGTAGCTTTGCCTGAAATTCCAGCACTAGAAGTCTGGGGCAGGGGAATTGCCATGGGTTCCAGACCAGCCTGAGCTATAAAGATCTGGAGTGGGGAACACTCACTCCTGCAATAATGGGCACAGGGTTTCAGCTGTCTTGCTGCTGTGCCACTCTACCCCCGGCCCATCTCCCCAGCAGGGGTTCTACGTGAGTTAGAACCATCGCCACCTTCTAGAAGGACTGAGGACATCATCCATAAGGTAGGCATAGGAGCAGCATGAAAATATCCCCTTCTCTGATCTGCTTAATGACCAAGCACCCCACATAGGATAACTCCTGTGTGTCCTGTACCACCCTCTGTGCCAGCCAATACAGGGAAAGCCAGCCTGCTGCCCCCATTAGGCAGGAAGTGGGGTCTCTAGCAGGTAGGCTGGCTCACATACACACACACACACACACACACACAGAGAGAGAGAGAGAGAGAGAGAGAGAGAGAGAGAGAGAGAGAGAGAGAGAGAGAGAGTGCAAGTAACAGCTCTAGATAGCAGCCTGGACGAGCAGGGAAGGCCTAAGCTTTGTGCATGTTTCATCCTGCATCAGCAGCGCCACAACAGGGATGACTTGCTGGGCACCTGGAGACAGGTCAGCCTCGGCTGAGACCGACCTGGGCAGCTGAGACCTGGGCACTGCCTTCTTTCCCTGTGCTTCCCCCACTCCTACAGGCTGGGAATTAGCCCAGGGCCTTGCCACCCACTGAGAAGGTGAAGTGTTTCTACCTTCCCATTTGGTGCTGTGGCCCTGCCAGAGCTAAGGCCAGGAGGGAAATGAAGTTAGTACGCCACATTTCTTCCCCAGTTCCTGAGGCTTGCAGGTTTCCTTAAATGGGGAACAGGAGAGCGGCTGGCTCAGTGGGGACAGGCCCATGCCAGTTCCAGTACTGCTGCAGGGCAAGCTGGCAGGATTGAGGCTAGCTATCCTCCTTCTCAGTGAAGCAAGGCAAAAGCCAATTCGGGGCCAAGGTGCAGGGCTGCAACGCTGGGCTGTTGCTTCATTCACCAGCTGCATTTCTACCAGGAGGCCCAGTAGCCCTTACAGCCCCATCCTGATATGCAGCAGGGCTTCCCCAGGCTGAGCCAGGATCTTCCCAGCTTCAGACCCCTCTCTGCCACCCCTGGCCACCCAGTCCTGAGCTAAGCAACACTGAGGTGGGCATCTGGACAGAGTCGTCCTTCTCAATGGTGGCTGAGGCAGGATCTCCTCATCTAAGGAAGTCTCCAGGAGACAATGGCACAGGAAGGCACTAGGGCACAGCAGAGGCTGCACAGTGCTGAGGAGAGGACCAAGTCTCTCTCTTCCACTGCATTTCACTGTCCCCACTCTGAGCTGCACCCCATGGCCTGCACGCCCTTATTTATCCAGGGCAGAGGAAGGAAGGAAGCTTGAGATGCTCTGTCCGTGGCAGCTATGCCAAGGTCAACACTGGTCCAGGGGCAGGATTTGAAAGGAACAGCTACCCAGGTGGCCCTGAGGAGAACTTCTAGGGAAGAAGTCAGAAGCAAATGCACAAATGATCCACTCAAACATTTAATAAGGACAGTCAGGGCCAAGGCTGACTGATCCCAGACATAATCTAGGCCACAGCAGCTGAGGTGAGAACAGAGTGCTAGGTTCCCTCTATCTCTACACAAGCACAAAGTACCCACCCAGTCCAGCATGTCTCTCAGCCATCATGACTAAAAGTAAGAGGATAAAGAGCTGAAGAGATGGCTCAGCAGCTACAATATTAGCTTCTATAGAGGGCCCAGATTCAATTAGCGGCACCCACACAGCAGCTCACAGCCCTCTGAAATTCCAGTTCCAGAGTTTTAGTGTTTTTATGTGGCATGACAAGCACATCTCTGTTTATCTGTATATATGGGGACACAGACATAGCACCATGTCACTCTTGGCAGCTACTCCTTGCCTTCAGAATAGAACTCAACCCTAGACACTCTATCTTCAACCTACAACAAGCCTGGGTCAAGCTGGTGCCCTCCACGGTCATCTATAACTGATACTGGGGAGCCAGGCTCAACCCAAAGCCAAGGGAGCCCCATGACCTTGAGTCATCCTCTCCCAAGGGGCTACTCTTCTCTACCCCAGGGCCTTTGCACTGGCCATTCCGTCACTTCAGCCAGAAGCCTAAAACACTGTCCTGCCCTTACTCTCCTGGTGGCACTCATTCCTCTCAAACATACTGTGCCTGTATCATTTTCTCCCCAACCCCACCCTGTAAGGGCACTAGGGCAGTGGTGAAACCCACGACTTGAGAATAGGCTTCCTGCCCATGCTCATGAATGTTATCCCTGGGCATGTGGTGGAGTAGAGCTGTAGCATTCTGTCCTAAGGAGGAGTGGGAAACCAGCGGGGAGAGAGAGAGAGACAAAAGCACAGAAGGGTCCTCTTGTGTAGTGGGGTTCTAGTCCTAAGCCCACACAGACCAATCCCTCTTAGCCACAGAGACTCTCCTGGGATAACAGCCCACACCTCCTGGGAAGACTATTAGGGTACTGATGTCCCTGGGGATTTGAGGTCTGAGATTGTTCACCAGGTAACAGAGTCTAAGTCCTGTGCAGCTGAGGAATGAGGGACCCACAGGGGGTAGCTGCTAGTCTGTCACCCCAGACACCCCCTCCAAAATCACACTTACCTCTGACACATACACACCTGCATGCATGCTTCTTTACAACCACATGTGCTCACCCACAGATGCTCTATCACACGCTCAATCACATGTACATGCTCTCTGGTGCACATGCACACATCCACAATCATATATATTTGCACACATGTAGCAGTCACACAGATTCATGTGCATAAGCTCAATAACCCTTACATACAGTAATGTACACACACATGCATATACATTCTCACATAAAAAGCACATTCACACATACAAACTCTCCTGCATACACAGATGTATATGCACATATATTATCATAAACACACACTCACAAGCACAAGCAGGCACAGTTACATTTGCACACAAGCACTCCTGCATACACTTGTGCATGTGCATAAACTTCACACATACTCATGTAACATTTGCACATGGGTCTCTCCTATATACTTTCATATATACCCAGGCAGCATACACACACACACACACACACACACACACACACACACACACACACACACACACACACACACACACACACACACACTTGCTCACTTCCTGACCTTTGCACAAAGTATTGGCTTCAGAAGCTGCACACTTTGATTCTTACCAAAGGCCAGCTCTGGGACAAACAAGTGACTTCAGCCACATAGTCTGCCCTCACCTGGTCTGCTCCTCAAACTCCCTGGACCGAGCAGTGGCAATCTTCCTAATCCACATGCAAACCCTCCAGCCAAGCCCAGAAGCATGGGCACAGGCCACATCAGCTCTCCCAGCCCGCTTCTGTTCAGTTCACAGCTAAAGTTAGCCAGAGCAGCTCACTGAGAAGGGTTACAATAAGGTGGTACCATCAAGATCCAGACAGCACCCCATTGCTAAAGACGACCAGAAGATGGACTTAGGATTCCCAGCAGTGGAAAAAGGCAGGACATGGGTCAGTTGGAGCCTAACCCACACGGGTACTGGCTGCACAGAGTTCCTACAAGGTTTACAGCACAAACACACAGGCAGGGTCGACAGCCAACATCATGCTTCCTCAGCTGGGAAATCCTGGCCGGCATTTCTCAGAAGCTCTGGGGACATTTAAAAAGCTAAAATGTTGGGGGAAAGGACTTGGGGAGGAGGGAAGGGAAACTGCGGTCAGGACGTAAAGTAAATAAATTAATTTAAAAAAAAAAAAAAAAAAGCTAAAATGTCATGCGAGTACAACACTTGGCCAAAAACAAAACCAGGATGTGTATCTTGCTCAAGACATCAGTCTGTGAGTCTGTCTGATTGTTCTCAGCATAGAACTTCAGGGTCATGGCCACACAAGAGCAGCTGAGACAAGGGTCTGTGCATCCCAGCCCAGGGTCAACCCTGAGAAAAGAGGGATGGGGGAAGCAAGGAGTGAACGAAGACACTGTCTATCTGACTGCTCTTCCAGAGGTCCTAAAAGTTCAATTCCCAGCAACCACACAGTGGCTCACAACCCTCTGTAATGGGACCCAATGCCATCTTCTGGTGTGTCTGCGGACGGCTATAGTGTACTCATATAAAAATAAATAAATAAATCTTTTGAAAAAAAAAAAGAAAACTAGAGTGTGGTCTGATGCTAAAGCCAGCCAGCCCCCTGCCCCCAGGCTGCAGCTAAAGGGCATTCATGGTTTGACTGTTGGTCCCTGCCGAAGTGGCCTTTGTTGCTGCCCTGAGCTTTCCAGGGTCAGAGTGAGTTGGCCGCACCAACACAGGTAACTTCCAGAATACACAGAGCAGGTGCTACAGCCAGACACCGGCCCACCTCCACCTCGCCAACAGTCATAAAAGCGGAGCGAGGTCCCTGAACTTCCCGAGTCACCTGTCCTAGTGCAGAAAATGATGCTACGCTTCAAATCCAAGCACCATTCCTCGCCCGCCCTTCTTTTGAGGCACAGGGTACTGCTTAGTTTTATTTCAACTTGACACAAGCTACAGTCAGTTTGACCTGGCCCCGAAACAAGCCTGTAAAGCGTCCCCTTGGTGGATAATGGGTGTAAGAGGGCACAGGCCACTGTGGGCAGTGCCATGCCTGGGCTGATGGTCCTGGTGCTGTAAGAGTGACCTGAACAACCAAAGGAGAGCAAGCCACTAAGCAGTTTAGTCCTTGACTCTGGGTTCCTGCCCTGAGGTCCTGCCCTGACTTTACTCAGTGATGGGGCATAACTTGAGTATTGTAAGATCAAGTAGACGGTTTCGTCCCCAAGTTGTTCTTGGTCATGGTGTTTTAAGACAGCAATATAAATTGTAAGACACACTGTCTCTCACTGGGACCGGGGGCTGGGCAATTTGACTGCAGGTGGCCAGCAAGCCTCACAGAGCCCCATGTCTCTAACTCCACAGTCCTAGGTCACAGGACAAGTAATTCACCAATAGAGGCATCCCCTCAGTTCCTGCAGTTTTTTTTAAGATTTATTTATTTAATATACATGAGTAAACTATCGCTGTGTTCAGACCTTCCAGAAGAGGGCATCAGACCCCATTATGGTTGTGAGCCACCACATGGTTGTTGGGATTTGAACTCAGGACCTCTGGAAGAGCAGTCAGTTCTCTTAACCACCGAGCCATCTCTCCAGTCCAGTTCCTGTGATTTTTAAGATGGTCTTTATAGCTCAGGTTGCCCTGGAACTTGTGGCAACACTCCTGCCTCAGCCTCCGGCATACTCGGATTATCAGTGTGAGCCACCATCCCTCATTAAATATGACATGTGTTACAGTCCAGGATCTGGAAGGGAGGTGATTCCTAGCAAGCGTTGCTCCCCGGTTATCTCATCAGCCTGCCATGTGTGTTCTACAGAAGAAATCCTGGTCCCCACACCTATCCATAGGGGCAAGAGAAAAACAGAGGTTTACCCATGTGCAGGATCCAGGGCAATGGCCCTTGGCTGGTCCAGGTCCTGCCAGAAGAGAACCTTACGGGACGTCCCATTGAGGTTGGCCACCTCGATGCGGTTGGTCTCTGAGTCTGTCCAGTACAGCTTCTTGCCAACCCAGTCACAGGCCAGGCCATCAGGTGACACGAGGCCAGAGATGACAATGTTCTGTGCAGCAGCTCCAGTCTGGTTCAGGTAGGTCTGTTTGATGGCCTCCTCGCTCACATCTGTCCAGTACACGGCACCCTTGGAGAACTGGAAGTCTACAGCAGCTGCGTCCTCCAGACCACTGGCCACAATGGTGGACTCCAGCTTCACTCCGCCAGCATCCACTAGTCGTACATCCCGGCGGTTGGCAAACAACAGGAGTGGTGAGGCTGAGGGCAGAGCAAAGAGTTAGGATAGCTAACTGAGCAGGAGAAGAGCCGGGTCCCAGGGGCGATGGGAAAGAGAATCACGCATGGCTACCTCTGATACCCACCTCCCCAGGACCACCACCCTTCGTCTGGTCCCCTGTTCCCAAGACCCCTTCCTTCCAGTTGTCCAAAGGCTCCCTTAGTGATAGAAGAGGCAGGAAGGCTCCCCAAATCCCCAAGCTCTGGCTGTACGGCTCCCCAAACTGGAAAGACCACTTCCTCACCTCAACTTGCTCTCAGGAGTTCAGGTGTGCTCTTCAAAGGCACGCGGGAGGGGAGGGGGCAGGGACAGGGAGGCTGGGGGTGGATTTGTAACCAAGGTTTTTTTTTTTTTTTTCCTCCAGCCCTCACTAGGAGCTGGTGGGGCAGTGCTCCCAACTTTGAACCACTGAGGAAGGAAACCACACACTTAATCCCTAAATTTTAAGGGGAACCCACAGCACACTCCTGGGAAGCTAGTTTTCCCTCTAAGAGGCCTGGCAGTAGCCCCAGGGGCCCACAAGGAGGCAGGCAGAATGTGGGTGGCTCCCCACCCTCACCTGGGGCAGGCTGCTTTTCCTCCCCTCCCCCACCTGGGGAACCCTTGATAACACCGGCTCTGTATCACCCCAAGGCTCCGTGAGCCCCTCCTTTCCAAAGGCAGAAGCAGCAAAGGAAAGCTTAGAGGAGGAGGAGGGAAAGAAAGGTCTGGAGAGATTTGGAAGTGAAAGAAAAAGCCACAGTGGCAAAACCAGGAAGCCTTCACAGGCTGGCAAGCAGGGACTGCTTGTACCAGGGGCCTCCAGGGTCTCCTAGTCCAGTCAGAAAACAGACACTGAGCAAAGATGAAGAGTTTGTAGTGATATCTATCATGTTAATGCTGTGAATGGGCCACAGAGTGGGGGACAGGATAGGAGTGGGAAACAGTACAGGAGAAGGCTGAATACTATGTGAGTGCAAAGTTCCCTGGGTAGAAACACACAGTGCCAGCATTAGTGAGGGCAGAACGCAATGGATGCTGGTCCTATGGGTTCCTCCCCTACCAGGTGACTTGCCCATGTGCCCAATACCTCTCAAGGCACAGCCCCTGACAGACCAGGGGTCCTGGCTGTACATTCTCCAGGCCCATAGCTGCAGCCTTCGTAAAAGAGCACACTTGTCGCAAGTCACATCAAGAGTGATGTTAGAGGTTAAGCCCTGTGGCCCAGCTTTTACTACACCTGGGACTCTTACGAGATCACTAGGAAAAGCTCATGAAAAGTCCTCTAGGAGACAACAATGACACTGGGACAAATCATTTGGACAGTACCATAACACCCGTTGTATTAAGGACCCCAAAATGAATGGCTTAGCAGCTAAGAGCTGAAGAGGACCCAGGTCTAGTTCCTGGCATCCATAATGTCTCCCAAAGGTCTGCAGCTCCAGTTCCAGAGGACATCACACCTCTGGTCCCTGTGCTTACGCACACACCCACAAATAGGCAGACACATGAGCACACAACTTAAAAAATCGTAAAAACAAGACGATGACTCCTGGGGGATGATTTCCAATGTTGAGCTCTACGTGAACATATGACTACACACAAATGTGTGTACGTGTGCGTACACTCACCCCACATCACTATCAATCCATGTGCTCTGGGACTGAGGGCATGAAAGAACGCTAACTGGTGACAAAGGCTTGGTCAACTAGAACAGTCTCTGCCTCGAGATTGGTAAATATGTATTTTCAAATGTTAACACTGAATTCCACTTCTGTTGCTAGGAAACTATCTCTGTGCAAGTATTATTTTTGAAGCTGAATATGACAAGGCAAGAATCCAGACCTCGGGTTGGAGAGATGGCTCAGTGGTTAAGAGCACAGACTGCTCTTCCAGAGGTCCTGAGTTCAATTCCCAGCAACCACATGGTGGCTCACAACCATCTGTAATAGGATCCGATGTCCTCTTCTGGTGTATCTGAGGACAGCAACAGTGTACTCATATACATAAAATAATAAATCTTTTTTTAAAAAAGAATCCAGGGCTGGAGAGATGACTCAGTGGTTAAGAGCACCCGACTACTCTTCCAGAGGTCCTGAGTTCAATTCCCAGCAACCACATGGTGGCTCACAACCATCTGTAAAAAGATCCGATGCCCTCTTCTGGTGTATCTGAGGACAACTACAGTGTACTTATATATAATAAATGAATTTAAAAAAAAAAAAAGAATCCAGACCTCAAGAGAGGGCACTGGTAGGGTCAGAGAATGCTCCACACAGGGACACAGGGTCAGCAGTATCTTTCCTGTGAAATGAGGGGAATTCAGGTCACAAATATGAGGATGTTTTCCTGGAACCTCTAGTGGTCAGCGCTCCCCAGGCTAGAGTTGGCTCCATTAAACATAGGGTCCTGGCTCCCAGTTGGGAGATCCAGAGCAAGAAATTTTACCACTCTGCTGAGTCTCAGTTTCTCACACACACACATACACACACACACACACACACACACACACACACACACACACACACACACACACACACACACACACACTCTCTCTCACACACACACACACACACACACACACACACACACACACACACACACACACACACACACACACACATACACACACACACCACCCCTCAAATAATGTTTTGACCTGGCATGATGGCACATGCCCAGGACACGAGAAGGAGAAGCATCAGAAGTTCAAGGCCGGCCTGGACTTGCTTGTCTCAAAACAATGACAGCAAAGAGTTAATGTTTGGAAAAGTCCCAGCTGACAGCTGAACAGGCCAAATTCTCTATGACATCTGACAGCTCTCTTGGTCCACCCTGATGTCCCCATCCGTTTACTTTTGTATATACTCCTTCAAAGCAAGAACATAGATGTCCCATAGCCCCAGAGACTTTCAGCACCCACAATCAGGGAGGGGAGCCAATAGCTAAGAAATAACCCTGATGGGTGCACAGCAATGGCTCCCAGGACCCTATTAAATCAGTGTGAGAGAAAAGCACCAGCCCTGGCCCCCTCCTGCCTTGGCCACCAGGCCCTGTGGTTAGTTTATCGTCCCTGCCACAGCAGAATTGAGACTCTGAAAACCCCAGTGCCAACAATCCCATTTTAACCCATGTAAGTATATCCAATATTTATATATAGAATTCATAACAGATGGTTTGCCTTCCATTCCAATAGCCCATGTTTTACACTGTTTACGTGGTTACCCCAAACAAGGCCCAATTCCAGGTAATTCAACCCTGTGCTGAGACCCCAAAATAAGAAGCAATCTTGGTCCATGCCTTATTTATAATCACAAAGCGTTACATTGGGCCTCTGAGTGCTTGAGGTGGGTGGGAGCCTACACACACGCCACACACACACACACACACACACACACACACACACACACACACACACGCACGCACACACACACACACACACACACACACACACACACACACACACACACACACGGTGCGTGGGGGTGGGGGTGGGGAAGAGAGTCCATCACCATCTCAATGGGAAAGGCCAAGCCACAGAAAGAGTAAGGATTCACGTACAAGAAGCTACCAACTTAGCTGGAGAGCACACACACACTTGCATAGTTCGCACAGCCACACAACACCTGAGCCTGAAGCTCCAAGGCGGTGGGTGTACTGCATAAGCCTTCTGGAAGGGAGCTGGGGTCTCAAAGAAGGAAGACAACAAGGAAATGGGGTCACACCCCAGAAAGACCTCAAGCAGCAGCTATGCATCTCAAGTGACTTCTACTAATGGGGCACACGGCAGCCTCCTCAGCACCTGAACATCAGCTAGCTACCAGGGGGGATACTCACAGGAGCACATGTACACATCCCTGGACCCCATTCGCAGGACCAGACCTCCACATGGACTCAGGGCTCCTCATTCTAGCCCCACTCACCTTCTTACATCTGATGCCTACCCGATGCTGCCAGACGATGCGCCCCATGGCCTCCACTGCCCTTAGACCTCAACGGAGACGCTTTGTTTCTAATGCATATGGATACATTGCCTCTGTGTGTGTACGTGTGCATGTGCATATATACACGTGTGTACGTGCTGGAACTCAAACCCTGGTCCTCTTCAGGAATAGCTAGTGTTCTTCACTAATAAGCACCAAACTTATTAGTTTCTACAGCGTTTTATTGAAAGGTTTTTACACAGCATGAAAAAAGTAAAACTTGGGCTCAGCAGTTAAGAGTGCTGGCTGCTCTTGCAAAGGACCCGGGTTCAATCCCCAGCACCCGAGGGCAGCGCACCACTATCTGTAACTCCGATTCCTTCACAGACATACAAATAGGCACAGCGCCAATCAATGCTGTAGAAACAAGTTATTAAAAAAAGAAAAACCGTCAGTGCTGCCTGCCTTTAATTCCACTGTTGGGGAGGCAGAGGCAGGCAGATCTGACCTTAAGCCAGTCTCGTCTATACGGAGAGCTGAGGCCAGCCAGGGCCACTTACTGAGACCCTGTTGATATAGCCAGCCCAGCAGAAAGACCATGATGGGGCCTACACACGGCTATCCATAGTCATGAAGACCCGCTTCTCTTTCTTCCTTTAACTATTTTTATTTTTTTAGTATTGAGGATCAAGACCATGCATGCCTTCCTTCACACATGCTAGCAGGCTCTCTACCACTTAGCTATACCCTTGCTCTGAGACAAAGTTCCCCTGTGTAGCCCAGAGACATCAATCCTACCTCAGCCACCTTTGCTCAGGGGTCACAGAAGTGCACCACCACACCTAGTGAAAATCTGGGGTTTGTTTAAAGGTGGCAAGTGCTCTGTCACTGAGCTACAGCCACAGCTGTGTGTGTGTGTGTGTGTGTGTGTGTGTGTGTGTGTGTGTGTGTGTGTGTGTGTGTGACATGTGTGTATATTGGAGGCCAGAGATTGGTGTTTTTGTCCTCCCCAATCACTGTTTTTTGAGACAGGGTCTCTCGAATCCTGAACTTACTGATTTGCCCAGACTAGTCCCAGCTGACCAATGAGTCCCAGAGCCCTCCTGTCACTACCTCCCTGAGATTACGGAAGGACAGCTTTTTGCTCATTTACTTCATTTACATGTGTCTTTACTTCTGTATTATTCTGTGTGAGTTTATGTGCACCATGTGTGTGCAGTCCCACACGGAGGCCAGAGGAGAGCATCAGATCCCCTGGAACCAGAGTTGCAGACGTTGTGCTCGGCAATGCAAGTCCTAGAAACCAAACCTGAGCTCTGCAAGCGCGGCCTAGTGCTCCCATCTGCTGAACCATCTCCTCGGCCCTCACAATAGGCTGGACTCAAGCTCAGGATCCTCTTGCCTCAGCCTCCTCGGGCTGGGGTCAGAAGCTCGTGATGCTACACCAGGCTATGTGAATGTTCTCACTGCCACTAAACTATATCCTTAAAAACAGAGGGCCAAGAGTTTAGAAGGACAGACAGCTCAATGGGTGCTTGTCACAAAAGCATGAGGACCTGAGTTCAAATCCCAGTGACCATGGGAAAAGCTGCTGGGAAGCACACAGAAACTGCAGACAAAGTTAGGCAAACCATCTGCAGACACTTGCCTTCCTGTCCACAGACCAGTATCTCCCTTCTCTTTCAAGTCTTTCTGTAAAGTTCTATTTGTCTGTGTGTCCAATACATTATCTTCCAGACATAATCCTACATACTTTACTAAAAATATTACATGTTTGAAATCTGAACATGTGCATGCGTGCGGGTGTGCGTGTGCGTGTGTGTGCGTGTGTGTGCGTGTGTGTGTGTGTGTGTTCATGCATAGAGGTGACCTCAGAGGCTAGAAAAGGGCATCAGATCTGGAGCTGGGGTCACAAGTCGTTGTGAGCTGCCTGCTGTGGACTCTAAGAACGTCAATTCCTGTCCTCTGAAAGAGCATCCAGCACCTGACTCTGAACCACCTTTCTTAGTAGTACCAGCAGAACAAGGGTAAAACTCCCAGGAATGTCACCGTGAGCTATGGACTAGAAGACAGGCTACAGTGCAGGCTGTGCTGCACAAGCCAGGAAGCACTGTGCTTTTCTAAGAGGCATCTTCAGATAAGTGATGGGGACCAAAGAGAAACCTCAACAGAAGCTGGCTCCTCTTCTCCAGTCGCCAAGAACAAAGGGAAGCCACCCTGGGCACAGAAGATGCTCATTGCTGTGCCATTGACAATATCCCTAAGCAAGTAAAACAAAGGGCCAACATGCCTTCAATCCCAGCTCTGGGGGAGGCAGAGGCAGGCAGATCTTTGGTAGTTCAAGGCCAGCCTACTCTATGTAGTTCCAGGACAGCCTGGACTATGTAGAGAGATCCTGTGTCCAACAACAATAACAAAATAATTAACTAATTAAAATAAAAAGAAGAACCAACACTTACTAATCTGAAGTTCCCCAAAGCCCTTCCCCACCTCTGTGTTTTGCCCCTGGGATCCAGCACACAGCAGGAGATGAACCACCACACTTGTCTCCTGGCCAGTGGCAGGACCACTCAAACCCAAGCACCTATGACAGTCATGTCCTCGGCCACAGAATCTCACATCTTCACAGGAACTGGGACCCAGCTAAGGCTGCCCTCAGTGACAATCTAATGTGTTCATGGAAGTGAGCAGTTTGATACTTACAAAGAATAAAACCTTAGGTCTCTTGTAATCCTTCCTACCCTACCTCAGACCTACCTGTAATGGAAATGTCAGCAAACATAGGAAATGGCTCTCATCTCTTATCCCCACTCCTCCTGAGCTGAGCTACCTATAGCCCTCCCTACCCATCTATCCACCTCTCCATCTCTCCATCCATCCATACATCCATTCATCCATTCATTCATCCATCCATCCACAGGCCTTTGAACCCACTGAACCAGAAAACCTCCTCATCTTGCCCAGAGCCCCCTTTCCATACCTCTCAGAACAGTCCCAGCCCCCAACATATTCTCTCAGGCCACCCCTGGGCCATTAGCCATTCTTATTCTATAGTCCTTGACACCTGGCTGATGGACATCTGGCTCAATGCTACCTGGTTTCCAAGGTCTGTGGGAAACCTTTGTCTTCCCAGACCCTGTCATCCGTACCTTCCCCACTACAGTCACACTCACCCCTTTGGGGTAGGCATAGCTAATAAGTCCAGCAAGGTACAAATCACGGCTAGCCAGGACCATCACTTGTGCCAAACCCAAAACAGCCATGGCCAGGCTGCACATCCAGAAATGTGACCACAACACATTCAGAAAGACATACATCCCCCCCATGACAGAGGCTGAAGGAATTCTGAAAGCTCTTACTGTGACAGAGTTAGGTGAATCGTCAAGGGCACACAGAACACAAGAGCAGTGCCCACTGTACTAATGTGGCAGTGGGAAGAAGCTTCCAGAAAATCACAACCCCTACCTTGGAGTGGCCAGAAGGGTGATCTGGCCACACTTACAGAATTATATCAGAAGGTCTGTGCAGACAGGCCTCTGGCCACAGAACAAGGGCAACTCTTCACACCAAGTTATCACACCCCGATTCCAACCCTCTCTGCTCCAGCAGAGAGCACTGGCTCCCCACAGCCACCTCTGCATCCAGACACTCCCACTGAAGGTTGCGGCTTACCCTCTGCCTCTCTGCACATCCATTTCTGCTGCCTCTCAGTGCCTCATCCAACCCCAACACATTCTTACACTCATACATAGTACTCATGTTCATAATCAAATGCACACATCCAAAAGCATGCCAGTGCACACACAGACAAGAGTACTCATGCACATGCATGCACACTTAGAGCACCAGAGGAAGCCTTCATTAACTCTGAGGTTTAGGCAAGCTTCCCAGGCAGGAACCACATTTCAAAGGTCAGGGAAGCAGGCAAGCAGGAAATGTATAGGGGGCAGGTTTGGGGGTAGAACAGGAAATGAGAAATCACTTGCAAAAGATAGGAGAGACCTGACTCCACGACGCTGTATGTTGTCCTCTTGCCTCCACACATGCGCTGCACCACACACATGGCTGCACATACACCCAATAATAATAAATGTAGTTTTGAAAAGAGGTGGCCCAGCAGTTAAGAACACTGGCTATGGGGCTGGAGAGATGGCTCAGCGGTTAAGAACACTGACTGCTCTTCCAGAGGTCCTGAGTTCAATTCCCAGCAACCACATGGTGGCTCACAACCATCTGTAATGGGATCTGGTGTGTCTGAAGACAGCTACAGTGTACTCGTATACATAAAATAAATAAATAAATATTTTTTAAAAAAACCAAAAAACAAAAAACACTGGCTATTCTCTCAGAGGGCCAGATTCAATTCCCATCACCTGTGAATGTCTGTGACTCTAACCTCAGGGATCTAACACCCTTCTTCTGACCTCCCTGGACACCAGGCATGCACATGGTACAGAGACATACAAGTGTACAAAACACTCATAACACATAAAATAAAGAAAAATTTAAAAAGAGAGAACAGGCTGCTGGGTTGGACACCCTGGAGTACATGAGAGGAGGATGGGGCCTCCCAATCTTCGCTAAAGAATGACATGGGTTACAGGGTCTCTATTGTGCCACAGCAGAATGAAGGGCTGTACCTGACATGAGGCCACCAAGGATCTGGAAGAGGCAGGGTGTGTGTGGTCTTGGCTGTTGGCAGGAGGCAATTGTCCTTATACCCCCTGCTTGTAGCAGAACATGGGCTCTGTTGCACACAGGAGCTGGTCTAGGACAATGCTCAACCACCCTTGAATGTCTGAAGACAAGCCAGACTCAGGACCAGAAAAGGGCTCACTGCAGGCCTGCCAAGGTGGCTGTCGGGAACCTGACTGGCAACTCTCTGAGGGATCTGACAGTGGCCTGGGCCCCTTCTGGAACTATGTAGTCCTCATTCCCACACACCAGAGGGTTACTCCCACCAAGGACATCTCCAGGGGTGACCGTCAGATTGCCATGGGTGGGAGTCCCAGCTACCTGCTCTCAACTGAAACCAGCCACCCAACACCGGGTCCTCAGACCAACAGCCACAGCAGAACCAGCACCAGCTGTGGGCTGGTTACCACCTGAGCCCTCAGTCACATGAGGGAAGTGTTCCCTTCCACAGGTGAGCAACCATGGTTTCCTGCCAAGCAGCTCACCAAGGTCGTGCTGTGTTCACAGAGGAGGTAGGCCCAGTTCCCAATCCTAGACATTTCCACCAGGTCTGGCTTATGCAATGCTGGGGAATCAACCCCAGGGCTTCATGCACATTAGGCAAACACTCAACTGACATTCTTTGTCCTATTTTTTTGGTTTTAAACCAGGAAACACATTTTGAAAAGCACTGGCCTGGAGTCAGAAATAAAATAGAGTGAGAAGAGCCAGCAGAGACTGGGCAGAGGCACACGGAATCCAGAATGAGGGAGATGCCCAGCCTGGCTTGCTCCCCTGCCAGCGGCCGGCCCACCTCCTGCTCCTTTCACGAACCACAAAAACCCTGATGTGTAGCAGCGACAGGCTCACCTGTGCCCACCACAACCTCTGCTCACACCCTATGGGCTGCTAGACCAGTGAGTATCTTATCTGACAACCAGAGGACTGTTGGCAAGTAATTCCCCCAGTGTAGAGGACAAATGACCACGGGCGCTCTGGGACATTACTTTATCCCACAGCCCAATGTTGAACCAGCATGACCCCAGCTGATTAGACCCTACACCTAACCCCAGGAACCCAGGAAACCCACCGAAGATGACCCGTCGTCACACAACTAAGGCCTCAACTAGAAAGCGAGCTGTCTAACAGGCGGCACCGGGCCAACAGCCTCTGCAGAATCCTGGATCTAGCTACTGACACCCTACAGTAGAGGTTTCCAGAAAGGAAGTCCTTTACCATGAAAGTCATTTCCCCTGCTAATCAGTTTAACTTGGTGACATCCACACTCATGAACTGTAACAGTCTCCGTGTGGGGGTGCAAAGGAAGGATTCCAGGACTTCTCTGGGAAAGTTGGCTTCTCCTGAACCTTCACCCTCTGACACACACGTGCACATGTGCGTGCACACACAAGCATGCGCACACTCCCAAGGCCCCAATTTAGCAACCACATAATGTTACCAGCTCAGGGATACCCAGGACAAATCGTGACATTGATTTATGTCTGCAAATGTGCGTTCTCACTAATTAGAAGGTTTAGGACAGAGTAGAGAAAAATATGTATTTCAGAGTCCCAGTTTGACTTGCCAGAAACCAGCCCGTTACTAACATTCTTATTTTCGACAAAATATAGCATTCTGATTACACACCATCTTGGTCCCAAGGCTCCCAGCCTGCCAGGCTCCCGGAAGTGGCCCACGACCACGGCAAAGAGTAGAACAGCAATCCCAAGATGGAGATGCACTCCAAGCCCCTGGGGACTGAGTGCTCGGACACTCGGGTGAAACAAGTTCTTCCATGGGACAGGGCAGCTTTCTTCCTCCCAAGGTCTCATGGCTTAGTCTACCAGGTATAGGACAGCCACTCAGGTTCATGTACACAGGAAGACCAGCCCATCAGATAACCCCCCCAAGAGGACAACTGTGACATTGTAGCCTGTCCCCAGGTCTGTTTCACATATGTGAACTGTGTCTCGGCCACCAAGGAGCAGAACCCAGGGGCCCCTTTGGCAATTTTGCTTGTGTGGATTTGGGGGGAGAGAGAGAGAGAGAGCACAGCGAGCACATGCAGGTGTTTAGGCTACATTTATGTCAATGTACGATGTGTGCACCTGGTGTACAGAGGTCAGAAGAAAGTGTTGGATCCTCAGGACCTGGAGTTGGAGAGAATTGTGAGCTGCTATGTGGGTGCTGGGAATCAAACCTAATCTTAACCATTGAGCCATCCTTCCAGCCCCTGTGTTAGCTTTTTCAGACTGGTATCTTGTATGTAACCTAGGATGGCTGCAGACTCTGCCTTCCAAGTGCTGAGATTATAGACATAAGCCACCAGACCCAGACCCTTAAAGCAATTTCAAAGAAACCATTTACGATGCAAACATGCTTCTACTCTCTCTGCTTCTTCAAGCCTCAGTCTCCCCATCTCTAATCCTGGGATGGTGGTGGTTCCATCACAAGGCAGTGGCAGTCGCAAGCCTCGGTTGTTTTTAATCTGTTGTTTTCTGGCTGTTCCAAAGGAGGATACATTTATTTACAAAGGAAATCTTCACTAGCCACACTTAGTATAAGAAGCACACACACCCAAGAATTGTTCTGATCAGACCAGTATCTAACTATCAAAGCCAGTGCCAGCACAAGCTGCATGGAGGACTTCTGGAAACTGGCTGAGGCCTCTTTGGTGCCATGTTTACCCTGTATATGGCCTGTGACCCTCACTCATCTTTAGCAGAGAGCTGACAAGCTGAGCAGGCAGGCTGCGTGCTACTCAGACCTCTGGACTCTGTGGACACAGGGATTTCCTGGCGGCCACCTGTGGTGCTTCTGCACAGTGACCTGAGTCCAGACTCCCCTTTAGCTGAGGACCAGCACTAGATGCAATGGCTTAGGACTGCAATGCTATTCAGCATATATGAAGCCCTGGGTTCTGTCCCCAGCACCTGGAAAGAGGGACACACACAGACAGCCAAGAAAAAGAGCCACTGACACTCAAGGTAAGGAAGCGATTGGAATCATGGTGTCCCCCAGAGTGAGGTAGATTAAGAGAATTCAGCATGGATGGACCCAGGGACTCAGGACTGGTGCTGCAGTCCGGTTGTGGTGCCTCGGTGCCACACCCTGAGAACTACCGCCAACCCCACAACAGTCAGTCAGACCTGCCAGCTAGCTGGCTTGGCACTGACGCATTTCCATGGAGGTGGGAGAAGGTGGGATGGCCCAGGCCCTCCCCTGCGGGCCAGAGAGGGAAGTGGCTGCTGTGTGGCCACAAAGATCACATTGTTCTGTCCTCGGAGAGGAAACTGGAGAACCGATTTCAGAAACAAGCCTACCTTTGTACCAGCGCCTGTTTCCTTTAAGTACTGCAGAAACGAGTCAGAAAACCCGCCAAATTTATCACTGCTCTCCAAAATCTGTTTATTGAGCCAAACTTGCAAGCTTCTACTTTCAAACAAGCCAGAGCTCCCAGAAAAGAGTAGGAACCCAGGTGCCAAGGCACAGGGGCCACCGCCCAAAATAGTGACAGGCGCCAACTCAGGATCCAATAGACAACTCTGTCCACCATGTGGCCAACTGGACAGACGAAAACAATGGAGGGAAAGACACAAACGACCTCTCGGGACATAGAGATGACATTCTAATCCCTGGCCCTCTGGCCTCACCAAGCTTATCAGGGTAGAGACATGCTTGGAGGATTGTTTGTGAGTTTGGACTCTGTCTTGGAGACTTGCTGTGTGGCAGGTCTGAAAGTTAGTTGGGATGCAGAAGAGCCCAAGAACCCTTCTCACAGCACCTGCTATGGACACCAGGACACATGGAGTCTGCAACAGAGATCCAAGGATAACCCAAATTCCCTATTGAAGAAATCCAGAGAGAAGCTCTAGTCTAGCTCTGTTCTGGAGCAGGCCCTGGCTTGGTGACCCCACAGAACCCATGCCTGCCCACCTTCCTGGACTGCTGTCTGCCAGATGGCACTTAGTCCCCATAGGAGGTGGGTTTGTTGTCACCTGTGCTACAGATGAGAAGACTGAGGCCTAATGAAGGCAAGGAACCTTGCAAAGTACTACCTGGGCAACTCAGCCCAGGGGTCTCAGGTCCCTGGTCAGGGTGAGAACTGTCTTTCCACAACTAGGTATGCAATTCAAGCCCACAACACCAGCACTCCAGAGGTGACAATCTAAGTGGACTAGAAAGACCCTGTCTCAAAAAAAGGGGGAGTGTTTGCTGAAGAGACAGCTCAGGGGTTAAGAGCACCAGCTGCTCTTCCAGAGGACCTGAGTTCCATTCCCACCATCCACATGACTGCTCACAATCCTGTGACTCCATGTCCAAGGGATCTGGCCATGCACAGCCATACATGCAGTCAAAACATCACACATATAAAAATAAAATAGGGGTTGGAGATTTAGCTCAGTGGTTAGAGCGCTTGTCTAGGAAGCGCAAGGCCCTGGGTTCGGTCCCCAGCTCCGAAAAAAAGAACCAAAAAATAAATAAATAAATAAATAAAAATAAAAATAAAATAAACCCAAACAAAATTGGAGCACTGTGCTCAATGCCCACACTGCTCTCCAGAAGATGTGTGAGCAACATTCAATCACTGGGCAATGGTCCTCATCTTCCCCACTACAGAGGACGTCCAGAAGACAGGCCTCTCCACCTGCCTGCCTGGGGCCCACAGCCATGCAGGGCAGGACCAGACACAGAGATTAGCCAGGCAGTGAACTCAGGTAAGAAGCCCTGAGCGTTTGGATCAGGCCTGCAGCCTAGCCAGCTCCCTACACAACACTAGGCAGGATCCGTGTTCTCCTCAGCCTCAGCACAGAACTATGGATAAAGCAGATATGGAGACCACACAACAATATAGGTTAAGGCCCTGTGCTGCCTAGTCTTACGTCATCATGACACAGCTAGAGTTATCTGAAGGGAGAGAACCTCAACTGAGAAAATGCCTCCATAAGACCCAGCCATAGGGCATTTCTTCTTCTTTTTTAATTAATCTAGTCAGTCAGTCAGAGTCTTTTCAAGATGGGCTCTTTGTGTAGGTCTGGCTGTTCTGGAGTTTATTCTGTAGATCATGCTGGCCTCAAACTCACAGAGATCTGCCTCTGCCTCTCAAGTGCTGGAATTAAAAGTGTGAACCACCACCACCTAGCTAGGGTATTTTCTTAATTAGTGATGGATGGGGGAGAGCCAGCCCATTGTATGTGGGGCCCATATAGGCTGTTCATCCTAAGTAAGCCATGGAAACAGGCCAGTGAGCTGCACCCAGCCGTGGCCTCTGCATCAATTCCTGCCTCCAGGTTCCTGCCCCGACTTCCTTTGGTGAGGAGCAGCAATGTGGAAGTGTAAGCCAAACCCTTTTCTCCCCAATTTGCTTTTAGGTCGTGGTGTTTCATAGAAACCCTCACTAGAGGGGTTGGGGATTTAGCTCAGTGGTAGAGCGCTTGCCTAGGAAGCGCAAGGCCCTGGGTTCGATCCCCAGCTCCGGAAAAAAGAAAAAAGAAAAAAAAAAAAAAAAGAACCAAAAAAGAAACCCTCACTAGGGCAGGTCCCATGTGTCACCTCCTCATGGTGACTACGGAGGCTTCATGGATACCTGAGGATCTGCAGATAGGAGACAGACATCTTCCACAAGACCAACCTTAAAGCTCCTGCAATTGGACGCTCAGGAAGAAAAGGAGAAAGCACCCAGAGGCTCTACTCTGCTCAGCCGCTTGGCTCTACTCAGTGAACACAGACCCTCAAGAAAGAAAGATTTTCCCTAATAGGCAATGTCCTCAAGACTGAAGTGAGGATGGTCAGGATGCCACCTTCCATCAGTTCTCACTGAGCAAACCTGCTATGTGTCCATCTACCTGCTGCTCTCAAGCCTTCTGACAGTGCAGGACACTAAGATCGGAATCCTCCGCAGCTGCTCTGTCTGTATCAGGCAACGTAGTCCTGGGACCATGGCAAAGACCACGCCAGTCACCTGAGCCTCGTCTCCAGCTCCTATGCCAGCTTAGTGAGTGATTTCCATGCCCACCCCCCTTTTTAAGGCAAGGTCCCATGTAGCCCAGGCTGGCCTCAAATGTACTATGTATCTGAGGATGAGATAAATTTCTGATCACCCAGTTTCCACTGCCTGAGTGCTGGAATTACACGTGTGCCACAATACCACCCCAGAGCCCTCAGGGCTGACCAGCAGGACAAGAGATCTGTTTCCTGAGAGCAGGAGCAGGGAGAGGAGGCAAGACCAGAACTCAGGCACACAGACACCTAGAGGGTACAACCAGAAAGGGCAACATGGGCAGCATGTTTCTAACTAAAGCTCCAACATTCTAAACGCCACAGGAAGGGGCTGGAGCAATGGCTCAGCGGTTAAGAGCACCGGCTGTTCTCGCAGAGGACCTGACTCAGTTCCCAGCAACCACACCGCAGCTCACAGCACTTCTGACTCCAGTCCCATGGGATCCACTCCCTCTTCTAGCCTCTGCAGGCACCTGCATGCACAGCATATATGGAGACACACCCAGAAAGAAAACTAAAAACTTATACTATTATTTCATTTTTTTTTCCAAAATTAAAGGGGTCACAGAGGTGGCACACACCCCTGGTCCCAGGATTCAAGAGGTAGAGGCAGGAGGATAGAAGTTCAAGACCTCAGCTGCACATAAATCTGAGTCCAACCTGAGCTTCATAAGATGCTGTCATTAAATAAATAAATAATAAGGGTATCATGTGACGTTTGCAGATGCCAGGCCCCATCATGACATCGCTGAGTCCAGGCTAAACAAGGTCAGCCACTATCACACAGAATGGGGCTTCATAACTGGGTGTTTGGGGGCCATGGTCTGCTCAGTGGAAACAGCTCTGCCAATGTAACAATGGCTGCAACAAGGTGGGCGCGAAGCCATGAGGCAGGGCAGGTATCCCATACACTAATAGCAGAGTATCCCCTCCCAGGGTACAGGTGGTATGCCACAGAAGGTTCTGGACCCTGTCTCCACAGAACGAGCTGGAGAAGTGCTGCATGACTAGAGGTTGGGAAAAGTCTGCCAGGCCAAAATACTCCCACTTCAGCCACTACAGGACTGGAAAGCTTGGCTGAAAGATCAAAGACACAAAGAAAATAAAGCTGGGGGGGGGCAGGAGTGGTGCTGCACACCTTTAATCTCAGTGCTTGGGAGGCAGAGGCAGGCAGTGCTCTGAGTTCTGGTCTACAGAGTGAGTTCCAGGACAGCCAGTGCTAGCTACACAGAGAAACCCTGTCTCCAAAAAGAAAAAGAAAAAACAAGAGAGAGAGAGAGGGGGGGGGGAAGGAAGGAAGGAAAGAAAGAAAGAAAAGAAAAGAAAAGAAAAACAAAATGAGGAAATGTAGGAATGTAGGGTAGGTTCAGCTGCAATTCCAGGGGACCTAAGTTTGGTTCCTATCACCCACATCCAGCAGTTCTTAACTTCATGTGACTCCAGCTCCAAGGAGCTAATGACCTCTCCTGGCTTCCTCAGGCAGTACCCTCATATGCACAGACACAAAGACACATACATGATTAGAAGTCATTAGACTCGTTAAAGGGAAAAAAAATAAAATGGACCAGGGATGCGGCTCAGCCAGCAGAGTGCTTGTCTGGCGTTCATGAAACCTTGGTTGCAAACCCCCCCCCCTGCACCAACTAAAACAAGGAGTGGTCATGCATACCTGTAACTGAACTGTAACTGAAACAGGAAGATCAAAGAGTTGCTATATAGGAAATGCAGCCTGGGGTAGACAGACAGACAGACAGACACACACACACACACACACACACACACAAATTATTTTGTCTAGAACAGAAGATAAGTCTGCAAGAAGGTTCCAGAAAGAATGATGACCAACATCTCCCATGGTTGATATCACCCATGAGCACTGCGGGGCCACGGGTGAAGCCTCAGAGCCCAGATGGTCTAAGTGGGGATAAGGGTCAGGAATGACATCCACTCTGAGCTTCCAACATGCTCAGAGAGTGCTGAGACGATCGATGTGGCCACATCCTAACTCACACCATTCAGTCTCCTGGAGAAACCGAGTTGGGTTGGGGACAACGTGGAGAAGTTGCCTGGCCTCCAGAAGCAAATGGAGAGCATATCTTGCCCAAAGCCACCTGGTATGCATTATGTCTGGCTCCAGTCCCAGGCCCCGCCTTCCCCCTGTGGATGCAAGGATCTGAGCTGACAGGGACAAAGGCTGGAGGGCACCCAGGCTGAGCTTTGGCTAGGCCACACTGGGCAGCTATTAATGGCCCCATTGAGCAATTTCCTGAGAGCTCTGCCAGGCAGGAGCAGCCTTCCCATCCGAGCTAGCAGAGAGGCACAGCCCAGGGAAGTGCTGGGAAGTACTCACCTTTCATGCTAGAATGATTCACAGGGAGCCCGCAATCATCTGCTTAGTAATTAATTACATACACCTTCAGATTGGAGCTGAGAGTAGTCAGCACTGGAGTGGGCTCCCCGCGTGAGCATGGCGGCAGGAGCGGCCCCAGACAATCCCACTGTCGGCCTCTTGAAAGCAAAACATAGTGTCTAATGAAAACCCCAGATGATAGGAAGGGCCCTACCACAGGTGGCAAATGAATTGACTTCCACAGCCAGGGGCTGGAGAACGCATCACATCTGCCCCAACACCTGTTAGAAGTCACCGGTTACTGCTCCCAGACCAAGAGATCAAAGGAAGAGGTCAAGATGCTGACTCTGCAACCCAAAGACAGTCAACAAGCTTTCCAAACAGAACATCGGGGACAGATTTGCACAGTTATCTCTAACCGCCTCTGATAGTACAAAGATCAGGACAGAGAGGCATGACGGGCCACCTGGTGGGAGGGTCCAGGATCAGTAGCCAGGTCTGGGGACAGGACACCACCCAGAGAAGAGCAATCTACTTAAACGGAGACAGGCTGGCCATTCCATCAAGGTGTCGGGAAGCTCCCCATTCACTGTCCGGGTCCCCATACCTCAGACCATATACTTAAAAAATAACAGTCAGAGGCTGGAGAGAAGGCTCAGTGGCTAAAAGCACTTACTGCTCTCACAGAAGACCCAAGTTCACCAAGTTCAGTTGTCAGAACCTATGTCAAGTGGCTCACAACCACATATAACTCCAGCCCCAGGGGGTGGGACACAACTTGCCGTTTTCTGTGGACACTAAGGTAAACATACACACACACACACACACGTGTGGGGAGAAGGGGGAAGAGAAAGGGAGAAGGAGAGAAATATACATAAAATTGAAAGCAAGAATCTTTTATGCAGGAGAGATGCATTACCAGTTAAGCACACTGGTTGCTCTTCCAGAGGACCGGGGATCAATTCCCAGCATCCACACAGAGGCTCACAACCTTCTGTGCCTGCAGTCCCAGGGGATTTGATGTTCTGGTCTCCATGCCATGGCCCATGCATGCTACACAGACACACAAGCAGGCAAAATACTATGCACATAAAACATAAAAGTGTGCATTTGTGGGTTGGGATTTAGCTCAGTGGTAGAGCGCTTGCCTAGGAAGCGCAAGGCCCTGGGTTCGATCCCCAGCTCCGGAAAAAAAAAAAAAAAGTGTGCATTTGTAATAATTTAATTGTTTTACATGCACTGATGTTGTGCCTGCACATGTGTCCGGGTAAAGGTGTCGGATCCCCTAGGCTGGAACTGCAGACAGCTGGGAGCTGCCATGTGGGTGCTGGAACCTGAGTTGAACTTGAGTCCTCTGAAGAGCTTAACCACTGAGCTATCTCTTCAGCCCACTAGCTAAAATGTTTAATAAATCCATTTTAAAAAATCAGGGGAGTCAGGTATGGTAGCGTAAGCCTTTAATCCTAAAACTTGGAAGGCAGAAACAGGAGGATCTCTGGGAGCTGGAGGCTAGCCTGGTCTAGCCAGAAAGGGCTCCACAGAGAGACCCTGTCTCAGAACAAACAGGAAGCTAATCTGAGTGTAGACCATGAAGCAACGAGACAGGGACTGACCTGAAAAAAGATGAATTCAGAATCTGGAGTTGGAATAAAAAGACATGCAGCCATAAGAGATAAAGCTGACAGTTTCAGTTAACAAAACTGTTTTGTTTTTGACACAGAGTCTCACTGTATTGCCCAGGTAGGCCTCAAACTCACAGAAATCCTCCTGCCTCAGACTCGTGAGTGCTGGAGTTACAGGCAAATGTCACCACACTCAACTGTTTTGTTTTGAGACAGGGTCTCACTCTGTAGCCCATGCGAGCCTCAAACTCACATCAATCCCCCTGCCTCGATCTATCTCCCAAGGGCTGAGATTACAGTCATAAACCACCACACCTGACAGATACTCTTTGAGGTCTTTATGATATTAAAGACTAGCCACAGACCTGAAGGAAATTGTGGAACAAATACATCAAACAATTAATACCCACACCAAACAACAAGCTTGCCACAGACTTGGCTTTTAAAAAGAACACGGAGCCTAAGCAAAGGTACGGCGAGTGCCTGACGGGTCAGCAGGTGGAGACAGGCGACAGGTGATGAGAGAGGTCAGGTTTACATGAAAGAGATGGACACACGCTAAAATATACAGCTAAAATACAGGCCACAAAGCTATGCCCATGGGGAGAAATAAAACAGGCTATAAAGACAAACATCAGCTGGGCGGCGGCGGTGCAGGCCTTTACTCCTAGTGCTCAGGAGACAGAGGCTGGCATCTCTGAGTGTGAGGCCAGCCTGGTCCACAGAGTGAGTTCCAGGACAGCCAGAGCTACACAGAGAAACCCTGTCTTAAAAGAAAGGCGAGGGGGGCCTCTAGGGTCATAGAGCAGGAAGTTGTACCAGGGGCAGGGGTGAGTGATGGGAAGAGACCACTTTACAGGTAAAATATTTGTTAGGGTGATGGAAACGTGTGAAGTAGATGGTAATGCACCACATTGACAACGTATTAATGTCACAGATCTCTGCACACTTAAATACAGTCAAGGGTCAGAGTGATGGTTAGGGGGTGGGAGGGTGATATCCTAGGGACCCACATGAAGGAGAGAACACCCACTCCCACAGGTTGTTCTCTGTGTGCCATAGCATGCAAACCACACACCTACAATAAACAAAGTGTAACGAAAACTAGAATGCAGAAGGGATGGGGAGATGGTTCAGCGGTCATTGCACTGGCTGCTCTTCTAGGGGACCTGGGTTTGATCCCCAACATCCACACGGCAGCAGCTCACAGTTACCGCCCACGGTAACTCCCGTTTCCAGGGGACTCGATGCCCTGTTCTGGCCTCTGTGAGCAAAGAGCACACATATGGTACAAAGACATATGGGATGCAGGCAAAGTAACTATATACATACATGTAAATAGACCTTTTTAAGTTAAAAGGAACAGTAAAAACTGGCAATTTTTGTGCTATACACGGTTTATTGTAATGGGGGGGGCGCTGTTCCAAAGGGCTGGAGAGTGGAGAGATGGCTTATCCGTTAAGAGCACTGGCTACTCTAGCAGAGAACCAGTTTACCGTCGTGCACCTGCATGACTCCCATTTCTAGGGACTCAACACTCTCTATGCACAGTGCACACACATGAAACACAAGGCACACATAAAAGCAAACATTCACACAATGTAAACAAGTCTTCCTTTTTTTTCCCCCTCAAGTATCAATTCTGTTTTATTTGTCAACTGGAAAACTAGACAATCCTTCCGTGTGACGAGGTATTAATTAATTAATCCTCTTCCTCATCATCACCAGCTCCAGCACCACCCTGGCCTCTCTTGGTATTCTTCCTCTTCACTCGGCCTGGGCGGCCACCACCACCACCATAAGGAGAACGGAGGGAGAAGTCAATGTGCTTCTGGGAGTCCAGGCGAACCATGAAGGATGGGCTGTTCACCACCTGCTTGCGGACCTTGATGTGACGTTGGCAGATGAGCACACGGGCATGGTGAACAGATTGGTCCAGGCCCAGCTCAAAGACCTGGGTCTGCAGCCGTCTCTCCAAGAAATCCTCAATCTTCAGGCCCAGGATGTAATCCAGCTTCATCTTGCCCTCATCCAGCACCCCAACCTGAACAAGTCATCTCGGTAGAGCGTTGACTTCAAACAGACACCCAGGATCCTTCTCGTTCTTTGTCAATAGCTCCCAGGCAGCCTTATGGATCTTCGCCAGGGTAAATTTGACCCTCCACACCTCACGTCTGTTCTGGAGTCCATACTCTCCAATCAACTTTAGCTCCTGGTCAAGACGTGATTTCTCAAAGGGTCTCTGTGGGGTCACATAGGTTTTGCGACAAACCCAACTTCTGGTGACAGCAGGTGGACTATGCTAGGCCCACTGCGCCTATGAACTCAGGCCCGTGACCGTAAATAAATCTTCCTTTTAAAAAAATGTTTTCCCAAATTAAAACATAGGAGTCGGGGTACATTCAACAGCAAAATGTGTCTTGGGTTCAAATCACACCTGGGATCAGCCAGCCTGAAACCTCTAGCAGTGTCCCCACAGTGTGGGCACCTATGGGAAAGGCCACCTACTCCTAAGGGCTCGACCAGGCAGGTGCAAAAGAATCACAAGGACAACTCAAGGCACACGGATGATGGACATCAGGTATCCTCGACATGCCCAGATGTGCACAGGTAAAGATCACCGTAGCCATGATAGGTCGCCTGCCACCAGCTCTATTGCCACTCCTAACAGAGGTCTCTGCTTCCAGGCTGTGTAAATAGTGGTCAACCAAAAAAAAAAAAAAAAAAGGCCAGCTTGCAAGCATTCAGTCACCAGGTCACCAGCTCGGAGCACACCTGATGCTCATGAAGGCTAGGCTGTTACCAAGAGGAGGTCGTGTGACCTATTATAGTCAAAGGGCAGTGGGTGGCAGGGCCCACGCAGGGCAGTATAGCCACACAGCCTCTCAGCCTTAGCTGAGCCATCTTTAAAAAGATTTTTCTGACTGCAAGCAAAGACCTAAGACACGGACATGGGTGAAGGCCAAACTTTAGTAGCACAGCCCAGTGTGGCTCAGCCACATGCTGAGGAAGTCCCTGGAGGGGCAGAAGGCTCAGGGCACAGGCTTCTAGCTGGCCCTGTACTTCCACCCCTAAGGTGGGTAACTGCTCGAGGCTGAAGCATTTACAAGCAAACACAGTTCTCCAATGAAGGACAGAACGCTTCCATTGATTGGCAGGGTGAATGCATGCATGCTCACTGTTTGACTGATTTTCCCAGGGCCCAAACCCAGGGAATGGTCCCACCTACCATGTCTTCCCACCTCAATTAAGGAAATCATGACAGTCGCCCACAAATGTGTTCATAGACCAACCTAATCTAGACAATCTGTCTTCTCAGGCAATTTTAGATTGTGTCACGTTGACAACTGAAACCAACCACACAGACAGGCTCTGCTAGCGACGATGGGTCCCAGGTTAGGAATGCAGAGATTGGGCTGGCCCCATAGGCTGGTGAGACAACAGGACAGACCTGAAAGGGATAGAACCCCAGTGAACCCTTTTGAGGCCAATGTGGTGCCAACTACACCCACAAGGTGACAGGGACAAATGGGAAGCAACAGAACCTGGCAAGGGGAGCGGTAAAGACTTGGCCAGGCTTAGAAGGGCCTCAGAGAATAGGCCAGCGAATTTTGTTTTACCTTCAAGAAAACAGAGGCACACAGGAGGACACTCCAGGACTCCATATGAAGGCAGAAAGCCCTGTGGGGATGGGGGTCCCTTAGCAGCCCTAGACACCTGCACTGACACCCAAAGCCATACAATGCCTCATGGGCTCCTTCCTAGGAGAGAAGCCACTGCCTGATTCTGGGGGAGCCTGGGGACCCCCAAGACTCCCAGAGAGGTTGAGTCCCTTTCCTTGACAAAACCATGCCTCAGCTTAGCCACAAGGTAAACTTCTCCAGGACAAGCTGAAAACAGATAAACCCAACACTTGTCATCTCACAAGGCAAGGGGGGAAACACCCAGAAAGGGCAGCCTTCCACCCCTAAAAGGGCATGTATCACCGTGAAAGCCTTCCAAAGAGCCCATGGCAAACAGACCCCAAGTTTGAGAGGCAGAAAGCAGGAAATGCTGAGGGCACATTAGACTCCACTGGAAGTCAAGGTTACCACAGTGGACCATGGCCCTACAAATCAAGCAGGACTGACTCACTGGAAGTCAGCGAGATGCCAGCCACTCCCACAAGCAGCAGGCAAGGACACACTGGAAGCCCAAGGCTAGAGCTACATAACTTCCTTGGGGCTCAGAGTGCAGGGACCAACGTATACCTACTACCTTAGCAAAAGTGCCATATCCCGGCCACACATACCTCTATACTACTTAGAAATAGCAGGACACTGACTCATGGCCCAGAAAGTCCCTGTCAGCCAGGCGGAGCCTCTGGCTCTGGCCACCCCGAAAGAACGAATCTCTAGCATCCCAGCCCACCTCCTAGCCCCATACACAACAAGAAATTCAGTTCTGCAGCCTACATTCAGCCTCCTTTTAAAGGGAACCTGGGTACCCAAGACGGGCTCCAAGTATCTCCCTCACTATGGTGGTAAAGGAAGGAACACTGTGTCCTCTCAGGCTGCACAGATCCCACAGGTGCTGGCAAGGCTGGTTGATCAGCTCAATTTTGTAGATGTGGAAACTGAGGCTGAGAGCCAGCAAGCCACTTTCCAGAGGCTGGAAGGAAATCAGGGTAGACCCGCCAGCCAGGCCTGGGGCTACCTCCCTGTGGGCCCCACAGCTGCCTCCACCCGTCACACTTGGACGGCCTGCCCCAGGCGGCTGGCTCAGAGCCCGCATTAGGCTTTCCAAGTAAATGTGAGCAGAGTCACGAAGCCCAGAAGCTGGGTGCAGCCCTCGGCTCCCACCACGCCTGCCCCACAGACTCCTGTTTCTCGAGGCTATTGAGTGATCCAACTTGGTGCCTCCTGACCACAGAGTCCAGCTCCCTATGAGACTGTGAGGCCAAACAGAAGAGTCGTTCCACACTCTCAGGACCCAGGCTCCATGCAGATGGGTGTGAAAGGAAACGCAGACTGGCTGGAGGCCAACACAGACTGTCCAGCTTGTCCCCATTGCCCGTCACACTTCTGAAGCTCCCGCCACAGTTCCCCCAGCTCATTTGCTGAAAGCCACAGGCAACCAGGACCAATTCAACCAGTGAATAAACAGATAAACTTTGGTCTATCTGCATACTAGAATATCACTCAGCCATAAAAATGGTGATGTACTGCCACATGCTACAAAGAAGTCAGACACAATACATATGAAATCCTGCCAGCTACAAGCTGGCTAATTCTAACTACTCAGGAGGCTGAGGCAGGGGGAACACCTGAGCCCAGGAGTTCAAGACCAGACTAGGCAACATAGAAATACAAAAATCAGCCCCCCAAAAGTGCCCAGACCAGGCAGATCCCAGAGACAAAACAATAGTAGGGAAATGGGAAACCACCTCAATAAAAATGGGGTTTGCTTTGGAACAAGGAAAATGTTTTATTATGGAATGACTGCAATCCACATAAGGATGTCCAATGCCTGGATCCTGCAGGCTCTAAAGGGGTGTGGCTTCACTTCCAACATTTTTAAGATTTGTTTTTATTTTATATGTATGTGCAGATTACCGATTCCTGTGCCCACAGAGGCTAGAAGGGGTGGTGGATTCCCTGGAACTGAAGCTACAGATGGTTGTGAGCTGCCAAGTGGATGCTGGGATTGAACCTGGGTCCTCTATAAGAGCAATTAGTGCTTTGTTGTTGTTGTTTTGTGTTTGGGGGTTTTTTTCTAGTATAGAATAGAGTTTATTCAGGGTACGGGGAAGGGAAATAAGAGGGTAGTAAGGCAGAGAGAGAGAGAGAGAGAGAGAGAGAGAGAGATCACAGTAAGTGCTCCTAACCACTGAGTGAGCCATTACTCTAACCCCTTTGATCCCTTATTTTTAGTTTTTATTTTGTGGTTGATGGGGGAGGGCTGGCCTTGAGCTGGGGACCCTCCAGCCTCTACCCCGTGCATCCTGGGTGACCGTAAGCCCAGCTGCTGCTCACCTAGCTATTGCTCTGGCAGAGGACATGAGTATGGTCCCGGCATCCATACTGGGCAGCTCACAATGGCCTGTACGTCTAGTTCCAGGGGATCCGATGCCCTCTTCCGAACCCCAGTGGTGAACTGTGCTCACACACATGCACACAGACACACAAACACATAATTTAAAATACAAACAAATCTTTTTTAAAAACTCAGTTCCAGAGCCAAGCATGGTGGCACACATGTTTAATCCCAGCACTCGGAAGGCAGAGGCAGGAAGATCTTTATGAGTTCAAGGTCACCGTCACTCTGATGTACACATCTAGTTCCAGGCCAACCATAGTTACTGTCAACTCTGTTCTCAATTTTTAAAAAAAAGTAACCAAAATAATAATAATAATAATAACAACAACAACCACCACCACCACCACCACCACCACCACCTCAGCTCCACACCTCAGACTCCCTGACTGACTCGGGGATCCCAGGGCCCTGCCCACGTCGCTTTCCTTCCCTATCCTCCTCTGTGGCTGTAGGGACTGTAAATCAACAGTTACTGGATATCCCAGATCACAACACAGAAGAAAAACCCAGGCCAAGGCCTGGGAAGATGGCTCAGCTGGTAACATGTATGATGTTATACACACCAAGCACTCATGTAAAGAGTCAGTCACAGTGGTTTATCGATCAGTGAGGCTCCCAGTTCCAGTGAGAGACCTCGTCTCAAAGAACAAGTTAGACAGCTCCTGAGAAACACTTCCCAAGGTTGCCCTCCAGCCTCCTTATGCACAGGATAGCTCCATGGCCATGGCAGACTGACCTCTGACCTTCACATGCACAGGCATGCACACACATGAACATACAAAAAGGGGGGGGGGAACCAAACCATGTAGCAACAGCCTCCAGAATTCCCAGGCCAGAAAGATCAAAGGCCATGACATAAAACTGTCCTCAAAGCTCTGCCACCACTACCCAAGACCTGGGCTGCATGCACCAAACGTTCCCTACCACGTGATATAAGAAAGAAAGAGAAGAAAGGACCTGAGTCCTCTCTTATACCTAGCCCAGAGAGGTTATGCAAGCCTTCCAAAGACAAACAGCAACTAGACATTAAAAACCTTGGTCCAGCTGGGTAGTGATAGCACATGCCTTTAATCCAGCACTCAGAAGGCACAGGCAGATGGATCTCTGGGTTGGAGGCCAGCCTGGTCTACAGAGGGAGTTCCAGGACAACTAGAGCTATACAGAGAAACTATGTCTCAAAAACAAAACAAAACACCTTGGTTGGTCTGACCACCTCCTGCTCCAACCCTGGGGCACACACACTTGCAAAGCAGGTGACAGTCCTCACCTGGCTGCACCCCACCCCCACACCCCTGTGTGAATTCTGCTAGATGCCTGAGTAATGACCCTGTGTAGTCAAAATAAAAAGGGTTCTAACTATGCTGGGACCAAGAGATGGCTTTCCCCAGAGAAGCTTAGGACAAACAGGTTGCCTGGGTAATTTCTTGCACAGAGGGATCACGGAACTTGGAGAGGACTCCACTCAACATGTGACCCAATATAACCCAGCATCTGCTGGCTGGGCCCTCCCAGGGGTAGGCAGCCCACAACTGAAGGAACCTCCTTCCAGGGGGTCAGTCAGGCTAGGCTGGTCCAGGGACGAGGGCTTTAGTCAGGGAGAAGGAAAACCTAGGGCTTCCAGAGTGGGGAATTCAGGGACCACTAGAACAAAGGCTTTTCTGTGGGCTCACAGCTTCAATTTGCAACAGGAAGCAATCAGGAAAAATAATTAACTGCCCACTTATTCCCTTCCCTGCAGACTCCCAAAGCCAGAATCTCAAACAGACATTTGGGGGGTCGCACGGCCAAGAAGAACACTCAAATAAGAGCTTCAGGAAGATTCCTCCCTTTGCTTCCATTTTAGGCCTGGACTACCCCATCAGCTGGTACTCCTGGGGCCTGGCTTCCTAATGTTAAAATAATCGACTCTATTTTTGCCTCATACACCACCAAACTATAAAGATGTTAAATCTGAGATACCAGACGACAGGCAGGGGATCCCAGAGTAACGTCAGTCCCATCTAGGACAGGAAAGTCGGCTTACAAACCCCACCTTTAAAACAAATAGCTCCCCCATACCCCTTCTGCAGCCACGACCCAGGCATTTCCGGAAAGAGCAGAGCTGGCCTGGACTTCCCACGGCCTGTCACAGTTTTGTCTTCGCCTTGTTTTGCTAACACCAGACATGGCCGGAAAATGTAAACATGATCCCAAGGGAGACAAGTTTAGGGGGAGACTCCCTAAGAGCCCTCAGGCTAAGGTTGAAAGCTTCAAGACTGGAGGAAGCCAGCCCCCTCGACCCCTCCCCCCTAAACCTAGGTGGAAGGGACTGCAGCCCGGGGAATCTGAGCACAGAGCCAGGCCCAGCCACCTCCCTCAAGTGTCTACCCTGGAAATAAATACACAGGGGGACAGCTGTTCGCCTTAATAAGGCCCAGACAAAGGGACCTGAGGTTGTCCCCCTACCCCGCCCCAAACTGCCATCAACACCACCCAGGAGTTCAAGAGTATATGCCGGACCCTTGGACAGCCACACTCCAGAAAAACAAAACACAACACACCCGAAAACAATGATTTAGGTGGCAAGAGGCTTGCTTTAAAAACCACATGGCAATCTCCGAATTAAAAGAACATGTGTAGCGTTTCCAACTGCTTCGTTTCTCGAGAGTCCTGACCTCAGCTCCACCCCTCAGGACACACCAAAAGTTAGAAAGTTCCCGAGCCGGTCACTTCCCCAAAGGTAGGTCCAACTGAGGCAGAACCACACCAAGGCACCCACTCAACCGATCTCGGGGCTGGGCACTGGTCAGCCGGGCAGGGCGCCTGGCCACCGCTTGGGGGCCCGAGCGGTCAGACGGGTCACTGGGGTCACCGGGGCACCTGGCAGGTGTCAGTCGGTTTGGAAGGCTGACAGCCCACGCAGGTCAACGAGACAGCAGCCAGGGCCAGGCCGCCCGGCGCAAGGTTTTCCGAACTTCCTAGCTTGCAACTTCTGGCACTTCCCAGGGCTCGGTAGGCCGGCCGCCGCAAGCAGGCTCGCGAAAAGTTTTCCCAGTAGTTCGCGATAGGCCAGGCCTGTCCCGGGCCATCACGATGCCCATGGGCGCACTCCTGAGCGCACCCGGCGTCCCGAGCCTTGGGCAGGTGAGGGCCCGCCCGCGCCGCACCTGGCGGGCTCGGTCCCCGGGGAGGGGCCGGGGCGGGAGAGACAAAGGGCCCGCGCATGGTCCCCCGGCGCGCGGTCCCCCGGCGCGCGGTCCAACTCGCCCGCAACTTGCAAAGTAGCTGCTGCGGCCCCGGCCATTGTCCCCCGCGCCCACCTTACCCGCAGCGGGGACTAGGCTGCAGCACAGCGCCAGCAGCAGCAACAGCGGCTGCGGCGGCGGCGGAGGGGCCCGGGTCGGCGCCGTTTCCATGTCGTCCGGCGGCCGGGAGCGCCGCGCGCTCACTCGGGCTCCATGGCGCGCGCGGCGGCGGTGGACCCTCGCGGCTCCCGGCGCCTCTTGCTCCCGCCTCGGGCGCCGCGGCCCAAGACGACGCGGGAGGAGGGAGCGGAAGCCGAGCCGGTCTCCGCCCCCCGCGCCGCCCGCGCCGCCCGCGCCCCCCGCCAAGCCGCGCCCTCCTGCGGGCGCCCGGGAGCCGGGCAGGCGGGTCCCTCTGGGCCCGCGACAGGAGAGGCCCGGCGAGCAGGTGGGTCACCTGCCAAGCCCCTACACTGACAGGTGAGGAAACTGAGGCACGTGGAAGCATGACCCACACAGCTAGGTGGTCCCCAGAGCCAGGTCTGGGCTTTCACCACAACTGCTGCTACCTGGCCCAGGGACACACGGCCTCATTTGGGAAGCACGCGGGAACGGGCACAGAGGTGGATGGAGCTGAAGGAACTGAGGACTTTTACTTTTAGATTTATTTTTTGTTGTATGTGTATGAGTGTTTGCATGCACCACATGCAAGAAGGAGTCCCGGGAAACCAGAATAGAGTGTAAGGTGCCCTGGGACTGGAGTTACAGATGAGTGTGAACCACCTTGTGGATGCAGCGAACCGAACCCAGGTTCCTGAACGTGCAGTAAGTGCTTGTAACTGCTGAGCCATCTCTCCAGCGGTGCTTTCTAGAACCTCACACCTTGGGCAGGCAAGTCTAGGTGCAATCACTTCATGTCCTTATAAAGTAAAGTAATGACAGTGTCCACCTTGCAAGGTAGAGAGAAAGGACAGAAGCTGAGGTGGTCAGGAGGGTGCCTCTGCCCTCCTGTGGTTTATGGTAGGAAGAGACAAAAAATACGAGCCCAAACAAAGGAGTGTCTAGCCAGAGAAGTGACAGCGCTCAGGCCTGTAATTTCAGCCTTGGGAGACTGAGGCAGGAGGCTTGCTATAAGTTTGAGGCTGGCCTGGGCTACCTGTGAGACCCTGTTTTTTTGTTTTTTGTTTTTTTCTTTTCTTTTTTTCCGGAGCTGGGGACCGAACCCAGGGCCTCGTGCTTGCTTCCCTACCACTGAGCTAAATCCCCAACCCCGAGACCCTGTTTTAAAAGGGTTGATAGAGTCCTTGATTGCCTAGGGTGCACACCACTCGCAGCGCTGCAGAAACCAGACCTGATAGAACAAACAGAAGGAGCAAAAGAAAGGTCAAGGTTGGCCAGCAAGATGGCTCCTGTTGACCTAAGGAGGGCAGAATGGAAGAAGAGAACTGACTCCCCAAACTTCTTCTAATAGGAAAACATGAAGACCAGGGTCCAGCTAGGAGGGGGAGGGGACCCAGGCCAGGGTCCCAAGGGTCAAGGCAGAGATTTTAATGCGGAAACAGGCCAGTGGTTCAGGAAGAGCAGTCTCCTGGGATGGCTATATCCAGTCTCTGACCGGAAGAGGAGTCAGGAGGTCGCAGGGCAGTAGAGAGCCTTTGCAGGGACTGGGGACTGGAGCAGCCAGTGTCCTTACTGGTTCCTACTCACCCAAGCCCAACCCCCATCGGGCCCAACCTCCACCTTCAAACTCAGAGCCCAGAGTACAACCCCCTTCTCTACCCCACTCTCACCCATCCCCCAAGGCCTTCCACTTTCAGCCTTGATTTTCTGAGGCCTCGTCTCCCTGCAGCCAGTGAGCATATGTTAAATAAGACAGATCTCACCACTCTGTCCCTCCAAAGCTTCCAAGGCTCCCATAGGTCAGAGAAGAGGCAGAAGCCTTGGGCTCCCACACAGCCTGGCCTATCCACACCTTTACCTCCCAACTCCATCTTATGGGCTGCAACTGCAAGAGCCCCTGCAGAGACAGGCACCATCTTGCCTGGGGGAGGGCCTTTCTGCTGGGACTTTTATCCTACTTAGTTCTTGAAAACGGTACTGCCTCCCCCCTCTCTAACCCACCCTGGCTGACACTTCCTGCCACTTAACAGGGTATGTGTTTGCTTCTCTTCCTTCCATTAGAGCAGAGATGCCAAGGTTGGCCTGTTTGGTTTTCTGTGCCTAGGCCAGGACCCAGCACATAGTAGGTGCTCAGTAAATAATGTTTGTTAAATGAGCAACAGAAGTAAGAGATCTGATTTTCTTTCACTAAAGAAGCACCCTGAGCGCTGAACAGGGCTGGGACTTCGAAAAGGGAAGAAGTGCTGGCCCACATGGGAGGAAGTGGTACAGAGGGAGAGCCTAAACACCAGACCAGATGAGAAATGGCAGCTCCACCTTGCTCTGGACTGGGCTGCTGTCAGCCTCCACCCCGCCTTCAAGCCCAAGTGCCCCATTGCAGATTCCCTTGGAGCTGACCTTCCACCCCATCCTGCACACTCCACCAGAATCCCCTGGAATTCACAGCCTTGCGCTTGAGGCTCCTGAGGACCAGCCTGCCCTCTCTGGTGAGCACTAGCCCCTTGTGCTCGCAGAACAGCATGAGCCAGCAGAGGCGTGGGATGGCAGCAGAGGCATCTCAGAGGCATCTGAGGTGCAGGTGGGGACCCCTAGGTAGTGAGCGGTTATGGTGCCTTGCTGGGGAGGCTGGCTATAGAGAACAGAAGGGGAACACTGCATACAGGGGTGGTTCAAAGTTCATATAACTGAGTTCCAAATTTGAAAATGGTGCACCCATGAGATGGCTCAGCTGCAGGATACTTGCCACCAGTCCTGATGACCTATAGTAGGGGAAGAAAACTGGTCCACACAGGCTGTCCTCTGACTGCCATATGGATTCCACTGAATAGTTTGTTGTGGGACAAACTTTTCCTGGGGAGGTACAACACACATCTACTCACCCCAGGCAGCCCACAACAGACCAAGGTACAGATACCACCAAAGTCCAACCTGGTAAACCATGAGTTTTACTGAGGTAACTTGGAGGAATATGAGTGAGAGGTTACTTATAGAAGCAGAAATTACCCAAAGACAGCTGCATCCTCAAGGCCCACCCCAGCATGAGTGATAGCTCACAAAGCTGGGAACTTAGCACACACTCCACAGCCTACAGGCAGCTCCACAGGTTGGAGAATGTCCTCTTCAGTGCCTCAATTGTTCTAAACCTCTTCCAGGCAGCTCAGCTGATTTCTGCATCTTCCAGAACACTTATGTGGTCTGAGTCTTCTTTACAGGTTGGCCCTGCTCCTCTGTAACAGACTCTGGGCTTTTATTGCATCTTATGGCAGAGAGGGACCTAGTTAATCTGGTCAGTTTCAGGGACTTCCTGAAGCTATTTCAAGTTGTTTACCTTCCTGCTTAAGGAGCTTCCCTGCAGTATGGAATGTTTTCAGCCTTGGAGAAAACTGTTATATAACAGCTTTCTGGAAACCTGCCAGACTGAGCACATGAGTGCATACACTCATACATGCAGTGCATAAATATATAAATTTAACTAAAATAAACTGGATGCAGTGGTACACATCTTTATTCCCAGTATTAGGAGACAGGAAGGTAGATCTCTGTGAGTTCTAGGTCATCCAGGACTATAAAGTGAGATTCTATCTCAAAAACTAAAAAGGCTAGACAGATAGGTCAGCTGTTAATAGCACTTGCTGCTCTTCCAAAAGACCTGGGTTTTATTTCTAATATCTACATGGAAACTCCCAACTCTCTGTCACTCCAGTTCCAGGAAATCCGAGGCCCTCTTCTGGCCTCCACAGCACCAGGCAAGCAAGTGGTGCCCAGATGTACATATAGTCAAAACACCAATACGCATACAGTACTTTTTTTTGTTTTTGTTTTTGTTTTTAAATTTTATTTATGTATATGAGTACACTGTTGCTGTCTTCAGACACCAGAAGAGGGCATCAGATCCCATTACAGATGGTTGTGAGCCACCATGTGGTTGCTGGGATTTGAACTCAAGACCTCTGGAAGAGCAGTCAGTGCTTTTAACCACTGAGCCCCAAAAATATTTTTTTTTAAAAAAAAATACATTTGAAAGGGATTTGGAGAATTATAAGAACCAATAATCAGTTAATTGAGTTTGGTGGTTTGAATATGTTTGGTCCAGGGAGTGGCACTATTAGGAGGTGTGACCTTGTTGGAGAAAGTGTGTCACTTTGGGGGTGGGCTTTGAGTCCTTTCTCCTAGCTGCCCATGAAACAGTCTTCTTCTAACTGCTTTCAGAACAAAATGTAGAACTCTCAGCTCCTCCTGCACCATGCCTGCCTGGATCCTGCCATGCTCCCATCTTGATGATAATGGACTGAACCTCTGTAACTGTAAGCCAGCCCTAATTAAATGTTTGCCTGTATAAGAGCTGTCTTGATCATGATGTCTCTTCACAGCAATGAAAACCCTAACTAAGACAGCAAGTGATCAGAAGTAAAGTACAAAAAAAAAAAAAAAAAAAAACCATCAAGAGGTGACCACTGAGCTGCCAAGGAGAAGGACCAGCATTCTGGCCCCTGAGTCATATCAGTGCAATGTGTCAGACTCCAATTTGAACCTTCAGAAAAGTCCAAAGAACACACTAGAACTTATCACTATTGCATCCTGCAGACTTCTGACATCACAGGGTTAGCCATTTTTAGACCCTTTGGTAACATGGTATGCAATCAGAGAACGTGCTAAGCTCCAACTTCCCTGGAAGGTCGCCTTCCACAGCTCCTGCCGGTGACGCACTCCCTCAGGTCTGGTGTTTGGTAGTTCTCACCCTTAGTCCGGTCCTCAGATGCAAGGTCCAATTCCGGGAAGCAGTGAGGGCCAGCACCTGTCCTAGCTAATCATTTCCGGGGACGGGGCTCAACCTGGGTCCTCATAGGACCTATCAGAAAATAGTGTCTCTATCTCTTTGGTTCCCCTCCCAGGCAGAAACCACTGACTCAAAAAGCCATTCCAGGCACCAGAGCCCCTCCTGCCTGGCAGAGTAACACTATTGTGGCGGGACTCCATAAGCCACAGCATCCTCCATCGAGGAACTGAGAGGCACCCACTCTATGTGAATGCCCATTGAGCACCCATTCCTCAGACACCACTGCCTGGCAACCTGTACCCAGAACAGGCCAAGGAAAGTTGCAGTGGAAGGCTTAGGTGGGTCAGCAATGGTCTTTGAGATGCCTGGGGTAAAAGACTTGGGCTGATCTTCCCCTCTGAGCCTTGCTTTCTGCTTTGACACAGTGGGAATGGAACGGTGACATCATCTGGTAGACTTATGGTGCTGATTCAAAAGTCTGGGAGTCATGTTTACCACAATCTAAAACTGGAGAGGGTGAATGTGCTCCCTACCCCCAAGCACCCCCTACTTCTTTTGTTGGTATTTCACTTTGGGGGGATTTATTTGGAGACAGGGTCTCTTGTAGTGCAGGCTGGTCTTGAACTCACAATGTATAGCTGAGGATAATCTTGAACCTCTGATCCTTATGACTCTACTTCCTAAGTGCTGGGGATTACAAGCACATGCCTTCATGCCACATTTATGAAGTGCTGGAGAAGCTCAACTTAATCCTAGCACTCAGGAGGTAGAGAGAGACAAATCTCTGATTTCAAGGCCAGCCTGGTCTACAGAGTGAATTCCAGGACAGCCAGGGATATACAGAGAAACCTTGCCTTTAATAAGAAGCCAGGGATTGAACTCACAGCCGAATGAATGCTAGGTAAGCACCCTGCCAACTGCTGCTGCTTCTTCCTGAAGTGATGACTCACCTGTCCCTCTTGACTCTGAAGTTGTTATTGTAACCTATCTCATCATTCAGTGTGGTAGATCTTGCCTCATTCAAAGCACACGGAATATTTCATTACAAGCTAAGGAGGAGATGTACTTGATTGGGTTTCTTTTGTAAATACCTGAGGGAGACTTGGAGTGGACTGGAAGTGGCCCTCAGAAGACAGACACTGGAATCCTCAAGCATGTAATTATTAATGTGCCATAGAATTAAGAGAAGACCCCTGAAATAGATTGCCCTGGACTATCCCACGGACCCTGAATCCAATGACAGATGTCCCTAGAAAAGACAGCCAAGTGTGGCGCCACACTCCTGTATACACTACTCAGGGAACTGCAAGAATGTTTCCAATACAACTACCCTGAGCTAAATGAATTCAGGGCCAGCCTGGGCAATTTAGTGAAACCCTGTCTCAAATTAAAGCTTTATAAAAGGGCTTAGGGTCTGGGGAGACAGCTTCTTGGGTAAAGTGCTTGCTGCATAAGCCTGAAGACCTGAGATCAGGTCCTAAGAACCCACATAAAAATACAGATGCACAAATGTCAGTAGTCCCAGTGTAACTAGGAAATGGGGGGTAGACACAGGAAAATCAAAGGGAGCTTGAAGCCAGTCACCTTGGCATACACAGCAATGAACTAAAGAGTCCCTGTCCCAGACAGTGTGAAAAGGGACCAACACCTGGCATTGTCCCTAGATCTACACATGTGTGGTACATTAGATGTGTAGATCACATCTACACACATGTACACACATACACATACACATGCACATACACACATACACATATGCATACACTCACACACAAGCATGAGTGAGCACACACATTTTTTTAAGTCTGTAAGGGGCTTGGTGTGTGACATCTAGCATGCCTAAGACCTGGCACTGGGGGAGAAAGTCCCAGAACTCAGGAAGCTGATGCAGAGGGAGATAAATTCAATGCTATTTTGTGTAACAATCCCTGAACCCCACACAACTGTGGAAGAAGGGAAAACGCCACAGCGTTGTCGCTCCGACCTCCATGGCACACAATAATAAGTGACACTGCCAGGCTGGTAGCACACGCCTTTGGTCTCAGCACTGGGAAGTCAGAGGCAGGCAGATCTCAGGAGTTCAAGGCCAGCCTGGTCTATAGAGCAAGTTCCAGGATAGCTGGGGCTATTACACAGAGAACCCCTGTCTCAAAAAAAACCCAATAAATAAGTAAATAAATAAAGAAGTAAGTAAACGAAATTTAAAGAGAAAAACAAAAGTAGCTTTGTTGGTACAATGCTTGCCAGGCACACACAAAGCATTTGATCCCCTGCCCACATAGACTGGGTTGGTGGTGCTCAGCTCTAACCCCAACTCTTGGGAGTAGAGACAGGAGGATTAAAAATTCAAGGTTAGGAGGCTGGAGAAATGGCTCAGTGGTTAAGAGCACTGACAGTTCTTCCAGAGGTCCTGAGTTCAAATCCCAGCAACCACATGGTGGCTCACAACCTGGAAAAGACAGTAATGGGATCCGATGCCCTCTTCTGGTGTGTCTGAAGACAGATACAGTGTACTCATATACATTAAATAAATAAATAAATCTTTAAAAAAAAATTCAAGGTTATCCTCAGCTATATAGCAAGTTCCACGCCAGCCTGGGCTGTGGAAGACCCTATCTCAAAAAGAAAGTTGGGAGGTTAGCTGAAGATATGGCTGAATGATAGGATGTTCGTATAATGACATGTGAAAGAAGCTGGACCTAATTATCAGTGCGGTAAAGGAGGAAGAAGAGGGAGAGAAGGAGGAGGGAGAGGAGGAGGAGGGAGAAGAGGAAAAAAAGGACAGGTAAAAGGTGGGGGTATAACTCAGTGGTCAACACAGCAGAGGTCCCGAGTTCGACCCCCAGAATACCACTGGCCTGGTCTGCTTTCTGTCGCTACAGTTTGGGAGGAAAGAGTATATTTCATCTAACAGCTTACACATGAAGGGAAGTTAGCTGCAACCGAAGGAACTCCAGGCTGGAACCGCAGCAGAAGCCATGGAGAAGCCCTGCTAACTGGCTTGCTCCCTTTAGCTTGCTCAGCCTGCTCTCTTATACCACTCAGGACCACCTGTCCTTCCACAACCACCACCACCACCACCACCACCACCACCACCACCATCATCATCATCATCATTGGGACAACACCCACAGACCAATCAGACACACTGGCTCAGTTGAGAGTCCTCTTCCCTGCTGACTCCAGCCTGTTGTCAAGTTAACAAAATACTGACCAGCACACTCTCCACTCCTACCCACAAAAAGTAAGCTGGATGTCTGCCTATAGTTGCAGGTAGGGGTAGGAGAGTGAGACAGGAGGCTCCCATAAACCAGGAGTTCAAGATCACCCTGGGCAACAGAGCGAGACCCATCTCAAAAATAACAGCAGGGCTGGAGAGATGGCTCAGCTGTTAAAGGCTAGGCTCACAACCATAATGTCAAAAATAACAGCAGTTGCCACAATAAAAGAGTAGTTAGAAACAGGCAGAAAAGAATGAATGGATCCTCCTTAGGGAGAAGGTACAGTAAAGAGTACTACTGTCAAGTCCCAGGGACACCTGGGCCTGGAACTCCAAAGGCAGAAGGACCCTTCTAGTTCCCCTCAGGAACAAGATTCTGCCACATCTTGATGCCTAATTTAACCGGCATCTGCCCTAGAAAATTGGCACAGTTCCTCATGTTCAGAGGCCCACTTCAAAACAAGGACATGGGCTGACCCATGTTCCAACCAAGTCTGATATTTGTTGAAGGGTTTGTCTCTGCAAGCCAGAGGATCAGAGGGCAACACCTGCACCATCTGTTTCCACACTGACACAATGTGACCAGACATTTCATGTTTCCACACTGACACAATGTGACCAGACATTTCATGTTTCCATACTGACACAATGTGTCCAGACCTCTTACACTCCAGATTAGTATTCAGCTGTTTCCACACTGACACAATGTGACCAGACATCTTACACTCATCGCCTTCCCTGTCATGATGGACTAGACCTCCACAAACCATGAGCTAAAATAAACCATCCCGGGGTTGGGGATTTAGCTCAGTGGTAGAGTGCTTGCCTAGCAAGTGGAAGGCCCTGGGTTTGGTCCTCAGCTCCGGGGGGGGGGGGGGAAGAGTTAAAATAAACCATCCCTTCTATAAGTTTTGCTTGCCAGTCTTTACATCAATGCCCAGAAAAGGGACTAATATGAGGAGTGATTACAGCTGTTCTGATTGTAGTAGCTGTGTCAGACCAGCAGGAAAGCGTTCTACACAGCAAGGCCACCAGGTCAGGGCCAGGGCTGATGGGGCAATGACAGCCACATCCTTGACCTTTAATTTATCAGGCAGTTCCAAAGGACACATGTCCACGTGGCTCCCTGAAGCTCTCCTGCCAGGCTTTAGAGAAAGGCCATGGCACTGCCCCCACACACACACACTTCACCCCTCTTTACATTCTTATTTTGGGTGGTAGACCACCCTATTTGTCTAGGACCAATATAATCCTGGGGTATGGCACTTTCAGCCTAAAACTAGGAATGCCTCTATCAAATAGGAATGAGTTGGTCACTCTGTGGCCTAAGCATGTTTAGGACCTATCACTTGAGAGTCGTAAATCACACCTCGACACGTCAAGACTACTGAAAAACAGTGAGATTTTTCTAGACAAAGAGAAAAATGTCCTGTTAGATGACAAAATGGCTCAGTGAGTAAGGGTGCTTGCCACCAAGCCTGATGACCTGTGTTCAACTCCCAGGACCCATATGGTAGAAAGAAAGAACCAGTTCTCAAAAGCTGTCCTCTGATCTCCATATATATGCTGTAGCATGCTCGCCAGCACACACACACACACACACACACAATCACACAATCACACACACACACACTAATTGTAGACCTGGAGACATGGCTCACAGTCAAGAGTCCCCACTGATCTTTCAGAGGTCTTAAGTTTGGTTCCCAGTATCTACATCCAGATGTCACACAACTATAACTCCAGCTCCAGGGGATCCAATAGCTCTTGCCTCCCTTCGGCACTCACATACACAACCCCCTTCATATATGTATAATTCAAAATAATTTAAAAATCATATGAGTTACTTTTCTTTTACTGTGATAAAAACACCATGACCCAAGCAACATGGAGAAGGAAGAGCACTTTTGAGTGATGGACCCACAGGGTGAAAGCTCAGCATGGTGGAGCCAAGGGTACCAGCGGGGGCTGGAAGCTTAGGGCTCACATTTTGAACCACAAACAGGAAGAGAGAGAGAGAGAGAGAGAGAGAGAGAGAGAGAGAGAGAGAGAGAGAGAGAGAGAAATGATATAAGGTTTTTGAGACCTCAAAGCCCCACCCCCAGTGATGTACTTCCTCTAACAAGGCCACATCTCCTAGACCCTCCCCCCAAACAATGCCACCAACTGGGGACCAAATATGTAAATGCCTAAAACTATGAGGGGCATTTAACATTCAAACCGCCACATAAATTTAATTCTTAAAAAAAAATTAAGAAAAAGAAATGTCTGAACTTCATATCCTGCTTTGTTCGTTAGGTGGTGGTGCAGACCCACAATTCTGCCTCCTCGGGAAACTGAGGCAGAAGGATTACAAGTCCAAGACCTGCCAGGGCAACTTACTCAAAAACTCTGTGCAAAATACAGTGTGGGGCTGGAAAGATGGCTCAGTGGTCAGAAGCACTGGCTGCTCTTGTCAGTTCCGCAGTTTCTTTCCCAGCATCCACATGGCTGCTAACAATCACCAGAACTCCATGGCTCTCCTTAAGATCAGAGGACACGATACCTCTCCGGAAACATTCCTGTCCAGGGCCTTTCAATGCAGCTAGGCAGTGGGACAGACCCTCAGAAGTCCATTTCCGGGGAATCTGATGCCCTCTTCTGACATGGTACACAGATACACACATGGCCCACAGACCAACATGTAGCTAAAATACACATCTACATAAAATAAAAATAAATAAATTGTTGTTGTTGTTTAAATGCAGAGTGTTGGGTCAGCGAGATGGCTCAGCAGGTAAAGGCACTTGTGGCCAAGGCTGACAACCTGAGTTTGATCCCCAGGACCCTCACACTAGAAGGAGAGAACCAACTGTTTTGCTCATCCTCTAATCTCTGACCATCCATGTGCCTGGCACATGCACCCCCACATCCACTCCCTCTGTAAATGAATAAGATGTGTAAAGTAGTCCTTGGACGGCGGAGCTCAGAATGTAAAGACGCTTGCTGTCAAGCCTGCTGGCCTGAGCTTGACATGCTTGTGTATGTGACATGGGAGTACATATGGCCAGGGCCAGGAGCAGTTGGCTGGTGTGGTGTGGACAGAGAAGGGGACCTATAAATGGGGAGGCTGCAGGAAAAGGACCTGGACAGGGGGATGTGGTCCAGAGGGGTATTGTGTCCTCTGCTTTTAGGGAAAGTCATGGAGCTCTGGTCGAGGACGCTCTCCCCAGACTTCCTGCAAGACACATTCAACCCCACAGGAATCCTGACATTGACCCTGTGACACGTAAGGAAGTCATCCAAAGTACCCAGGTCAGAACACTGTCTCTGAGGGTCAGAGGAAGATGGTGTCCACAGGGTTGTGACTTTGAGTCCATGCTCGTCTCTTATGACCCCTGCTTTCTCCAGTGGGGTCTTAGCATCAGCAGCCCTTAGGCTCTGAGGGAGCCTAGAGAAGGCTCTGGAGGCTTCCTGAGGCCAAGAGTCTAACCGTGAAACATTCCCTGGGGCATGGAGTCCAGCAAAGGCAGGACATCTACACAAGCTCTCCCCTAAAGCTCCCAGGTTTGAAGTGTTGGGGATACATCAGAGAAATTGAGAGCTATCACCTTGGGGGTTCCTGGCACTGGGGACTTGTCTCTTGCCAGAATACTACCCTGGCAGGCTGGGGCCATCTGCCTCTCTCTGCTTATCCTTCAGTCACTCTGGCCAAAGAGCACCAAGGGTTTAAGCTGTGGAAGCAGCAGTGGGCGCTGCCACCCTGACTCACTCTTAACATTCTACAGAGAGCTCTGCACTGAGACTCTGTTCACACAGCGAAGGGACAAGCTGCCGTGAGTCCCTGGCTGCCCTGCACAGGTGCTGGGATGCAGGTACAGTTGAGCTTGGCTTGTTTGCGAAGTGCTCCTCATGGCCCTTCCAGGAAGATCTTAATTCCTGACCATTTTATAGATGGGGGAGCTTGGCCTCTTGGAAAGTGAAGGTAACGGTGAAGACACCCTTATTGGGCTGAAGAGGTTACTCAGTGATTAACAGCACTGACTGCACTGTGTCATTCCTAGAACTCAGGAGGCAGAGGTGGGCGGATCTCTGTGATTTTGAGGTCAGCCTGATCTACATAGTAAGTTCCAGGACAGCCAGAGCTATGTCAGAGTTACACAGAGAACCCCTCCTCCTCCTGCAAAAAACAAACAACAACAAAAACAACAAAAAAAAAACCCACTGGTTTCTCTTCCAGTGGGCACAACTTTGGTTGCCAGCACCCACATGGGCACCAGGAACAAACATGGTACAGACATATGTGAAAAGGACCCAGCACAGCCTGGCCCACTACGTTGGCTCAGGTTAGGCCTGCAGTCTGCCCTATGGCCAGGAGGGGGCGGCATCATCCTGCTTAGCTTTTCCAGTTGCACAACCTCACCTCGGTGATCAAGATTTGAACAGTGGCAGATGGTTCTTTTTTTTTCCGGAGCTGGGGACCGAACCCAGGGCCTTGCGCTTCCTAGGCAAGCGCTCTACCACTGAGCTAAATCCCCACCCCTAGCTTCTTGCTTTTGCTGAGACCTCATTACCTTCCAGTAAGCACTACCCTCATCTACACCCACCCCACTCTGCCCAGGGTAGCTGCATAAGAAGTTATTCCCTTTCCCTAGCAACTCTGTGAATGGTCCAGGCCCAGCTTTCTGTAGCTGGACCCAGTCAGGGCCACTGTCCCCTGGGCTCCCTTGTCTTGCAGTGCTGTCCCCAATGTCATGATGCTTTGTTTTGCTCCCTTGCCCAGCTGAGTCTCAGTGGAGTGCTTCTAAAATGTCTTTCTGGGGTCCTCTGCTGGAGTACTTGTCAAGCAAAATGACACTTCTGTTGGTTTCTGGGGCTCCCCACTAACGGTGAGCTTCTCAGAAGCTCCAAGGCCTCTTGATCTGTCTGTGACTCACACAGGGAAGACTTCTGGTAGAGCGACACTGAGGTCTTCACACCCAGTCTGTGCCCGATGTTCAGTACCGGTGGCCTGGAGCCACTGCCTTGGGCTACTGCAGAGCTGAGGACCTGATTTGCTCCCAGAATTCTGCCCAAGACAGTGCAAGGTCAAAGATGTTAACGTCCTTCCGGATTCCACAGGTAAGGCTGGAGCCACTGAGGGACACTATGGTAGACGCCCCACTCTCTGTGTTCCCCACCCCAGTGGGTGTGCTTGATCCCTGGGAAGGGAAGCCCTGGGCAGATCTTCACTATTAAGTCAGGCTGGTGTCCACAGGGGCTCAAGATCTTCATCATGGGCAGCAGACCAGAGCTTAGGACAGAAGCAACATGGATTGTCTGCCAGCATGCAGGAGCCGGATGGGGTCTATGGGAGGGAAGGAAGAATGTGAAAGGCAGGCCTGATGTGTTACCCTTAACGGCAGGCCTGAGGAGCTAAGACAGTCTCTCTCCTGTCTGTTTTCTACTGAGGTATTCCTTTATCTCAGGACTCAAGCTCTGTATAACCTAGGGAAACACAGTCTTTGCTGTGCTGTAATAATCCATTCATAACAACCTGTGGCCCTTGATCTTACTCGTCCTTCTCTGCCTCCATCTTGGTTCTCCTTCTCCTTTCTCCCCTCTCTCTCTCCTCTCTCCAAAACTCTGTGCCCGCCTTACTTTTTCACTGCCCAATCCCAGGCCTTGCCTTGTCTTGTGCTTGCCCTCACCTGTAGATAGACATCAAGTCACCCTTCGCTCCACACTGGGATGATGAGTCGTGTCCTCTTGACTGCACTGTATTAGTTAATTTCTATTGTTGTGATGCAACACCATGACTAAGGAAACTTACAACAGTTTATCTGGAGCTCTCAGTCCCAGAGGGTTAGAGTTCACGACGGCAGAGGAGGCAGCAGGGGTCGGGAACAGCAACTGAGAGCTTCCATCTTGAGCCAGAAGCAGAGAGCAAACTGGAAATGGCAGGAGTCTCTTGAAACTTCAAAGCTTGCCCCGGTGACACACCTCCTCCAGCACGGTCACACTTCCTAAACCTTCTTTGTTAGTCTCTTGGGGTAACTTGTCTCCACGTTGTGTGAACATGCGACTCGGTGTGTTCAATGGTTAATGCTGTCCCGGCAGAGAACTACATGTTGGCAGGACTCTGGTATTGTCATGTCTATGGCACCACCAGATTTTCTGTTTTGTAAATATTTGTCCTTTCTGCCCAAAGGCGGTCTAGTATTGTGTCAGAGATTGGTTGTAAGAGCTGGCAGCCAATAGCTGGAGCAGGAAGGAGGAGGGCAAAAGTTCCAGGCAGAGAGACTGATGGAGGGGAAGGAAGCAGGCGTCAGAGATCGAGAGGAGACACAGGGGGAACGGACATGGACTACGGTGGAGCAGAGAAAGGTACAGAGCTAGGCACGTGGCACGTTATACGCAAGATCGTCGGGTTGTTAGAGAGGTAGCCAGAGACTGCCTCAGCTTAGAGTTTACAAAGGAAAGCATTTAGGTGAGGCTTGCTTACAGCTTCAGAGGGTTAGTCCACGGTTGTCAGGGTAGGGAGTGTGGCTGCAGGCATGGTGCTGGAGCAGCTAAGAGCTACATCCTAAGCCACGGGCAGGAGGCAGAAAGAGAAAGTCAGACTGGGCCTCGGGTGGGGCACACTTCCTGCAACAAGGCTACAATTCCTAATCCTTCCCAAACGGTTGCACCAACTAGAGAACAATCATTCAAACACTCAAACCTCTGGGGACTGTAGGGGTAGTGTTTAGCTACAGCGCCTTGGCTCCTGGTGGGTTTCATGTGTGCACCGCCCAGGACCAATCTGGATTCTCTAATGAAAGATGCACATACACATAAACACACACACACACACACACACACAGAGAGAGAGAGAGAGAGAGAGAGAGAGAGAGAGAGAGAGAGAGACGCATACACGCGCACACACACATGCACACCAGTTAATTTTTGACATGCTGAGACTAGCTCAAAGGCTGGGCACTCCTGAGCCTTCCCCTGCTATCAAACGCTTCCCTCTGGTACTCCTAAGATTCCTAAACCTTCCCCTTACCCCAGGCCCAATAGGGGACATGGCTAGTGACCACTTACCTGGATTCTCACATGGCTGATTGGCTTTCTCTCCTGCTCTTACGTCCTGTCCTTCTCCCACCGGTCATAATGATTCTCTTTCTCCCTTCCAGTTCCTAACACTTGCAAATTCAAAGGTCCTGCCTCAGTCTACCTGCCCAGCCATTGGCCATTGGCTCTTTATTAATTGATCAAAGACCAATTAGGGACAAGGACCTTCAGTGTTTGGACACTCAGATTCCCGATTTCGGGAGCCCAATTAATTCAAAGCATTAGAACAAATCTCTAAAGGGGACCATTTTCATTCAAACCACTACAGTATGAGTATCTATTATAGAGTCTCCAGAGACCATCAGTTCTTGAGGACTTAGATCTAATCAATGGATTAATTCCTAAATGGCTTCATGACCTGATAGTGTTGAGCAGGATGAAATGGGAGATGAGAGGAAGTGGGTTGCTGGAGGGGTATCTTTGGGCTACATATTAACTTGCCCCTTCCTGTATGCCCCTGTCTTCTGTCTACACCTGTGCCATGGTGTATGTGAGGAGGTTAGAGGATAACTTTTGGGGGTCAGTTCTCTCCTTCCACTATATGGATTCAGGGGGTTGAACCCAAATTAATCTTGCAAAACAAACTTGCCAATGATGAAATTAACTTTGTTTTTTTTTTTTTTAAATTGAAATGCACACCTAGGTGGCCTTGAACTCACTACGTAGACCAGGCTGGTTTTGAACTTACGAAGATACACTGACTCCATCTCCCACATATCAGGATAACACTCTGCCCAGCAAAATGATCATTATTCCCTGTGCTTTTTTTCTTTCTATTTTGAGATAATTCTGACTTATGGAAGTTTTACAAAAATACTGTCCAGTTCCTGCTTCCTCTTAAGTAACCCAGATTCCCCCATGTATTAGCATCTTACATAACTACAGAACCATTGTCAACAGCAAGAGATTAACCTTAGTACAATGCTAGGAACTTGATACAGGCTTGGGATTGGTCTAGTTTCCCACATGGGCCAACCTCCTCCAGGATGTAACTCTGAGTCCATGGAGTTAGTGCCTACTTCGCTTTGGACTCCTCTAGTCTGAGAGGTCACAGCCTGTTTTTCTGCTTTTACTTTTTTAATGAGATTTTTAAAAAAATTTTATTTATATGAGTGCACTGTTGCTGTTTTCAGACACACCAGAAGAGGGCATCAGATCCCATTACAGATGGTTGTGAGCCATCATGTGGTTGCTGGGGATTGAACTCAGGACCTCTGGAAGAGCAGCCACTGCTCTTTACCACCGAGCCATCTCTCCAGCCCGAGTTTTATTTTTTAATGAGAGCTAATGCATACAGGTGCCCATAGAGGCTAGAGGAGGGCAGTGGACATTCTGAATGTCCTGTGATTATTACAGAAAAGTTGTGGGCAGCAGTGTGGGTGGCGGGCACTGAACTCTGGTGTTAGGTTCTGAATCCTGTGCAAGGGCAGTAGGGGCTCTTAACCAGTGAGCCATCTCTCTTGCCAATCCCCACACGTCTGTAACAAGGGGGCTGGAACCCAGTAACTGACACAAGCACTTGATCACTGAGCTACTTCCCCTGCCCTTATTTTGCCTTTTACATTTTGTGGCAGGGCCTTGTTATGTTGTCAAGACTAGCTTTGAACTACTTCTGTAGTCTAGGCAGGCCTTGAACTTGCAATCCTTCAACTCCAGCCTCCCAAGCAGCTGAGATGACACACCTGTACCACACGCCTGGCCATAGCCTTTACTTCTTTGCCACATCCTTGCAACAGCTTGGGTCCTGGAACCCAAGGCTGACTGGGGCAGTGAGAGATGAAGGAATGAATGTCAGACATCTATACAGGAAAAACAGATTGGATGAGCTAGATTCTCTGGCAGCACCCAGAAAGCTCAGGATGTTTACTATACAAAGTTGATAAACAAGGAGGCAGGTTTAGCTAATCTAGCAGGAGCAGTCCTGCAGGGGAGCAGTAGGGCTGGGGGACTACTGCGGACATTTTTTTCACATACTATCTATGTCCACATTCCAACCAGAGCGAGGCTTTGCCATCCCTCAGTGAGGCTTGCTGCTCACACAGGCTGAGGTGCTGGGGTCTGTAATATGGCTGTGCCCATGTCAGCAATACAATTCACTCAGCTCTACGCTTGTTCCCTATACTTCTAGATGATTTTGATTTTAGACCGTCTCACTGCACAGCCCCGACTGTCCCGGAGCTCACTCTGTAGACAAGGCTGGTCTTGAATTGAAGAAATCTGCCTCCCTAGTGCTGAGTGCTGGGACTAAAGCCCTGAAGTATTATTTTAAAAAGAAAATGAGTGTGAGTCTGAGGCCAGTCTGCTCTACAGAGCTAGCTCCAGGACAACCAAAGCTACAAAAAGAAACTTCTCTGGCTGGAGAGATGGCTTAGCAGGTAAGAGCACTGACTGCTTTTCCAGAGGCCAAGTTCAATTCCCAGCACCGCATGGTGGCTCACAGCCATCTGTAATGGGATCAGATGTCCCCTTCTGAAGACAGCTACAGTCTGAAGATGAGCTACAGTGTATTCATATACATAAAATAAAGAAATTGAAAAACAAAAACAAAAAGAAACTTCTCAAAACAAACAACACTAAAAAAAAAAAAAGGAAGAGGGAAATGAGATTGAAGAGAAGGCTCAATGGTCAGAGCATTTGCTGATCTTGCAGAGGACCTGGGTTTGGTTCCCAGCACCCACACAGTGTGGTTCACGGCCATCTGTAATCGCAGGATAAGACTCTCTCTTCATGGGTATTGCATGCAAATGGTAATATATAGATATGTGGGCAAGCACTTATACACATACAATTTAATTTTAAAATTAAAGAATAAAAATTTGGGGGTTGGGGATTTAGCTCAGTGGTAGAGCGATTGCCTAGCAAGCACAAGGCCCTGGGTTCGGTCCCCAGCTCCAAAAAAAAGAAAAAAGAAGAAGAAGAAAAAAAAAATTGGCCGGGCACTGGTGGCGCTTGGGAGGCAGATGTAGGCAAATCTCTGACTTCCTTCAGCTTAGTCTACAAAGCAAGTTTCAGGACATCCAGAGCTAAACAGAGAAGCCCTGTCTCCAAAGAAATGATGATGATGATGATGATGATGATGATGGTGGTGGTGGTGGTGGTGGTGATGGTGATGGTGATGATGATGATGGTATGAAAATTGATCACATGTTTTATAAATAATGAAAATTTACTTTTACGATTATATTTTATATTCTTGGCCAGTTTATAGTGGTGCGTGTCTTTAATACCAGCACTCATGAGGCAGAGTTGGGTGAATATCTAATATTTCAAGGTTGGCCTGGTCTTTATAGTGAGTTCTAGGCCATCTAAAGTTAACATAGCAAGACCTTGTCATGAAAAAAAGAAAAAAATTTACATTTCTAGCATTGTTATCTCATTGCTTGCCTGGAGAATCCAGAGTAGTGTTCACGAAGACTTTGTGAACAAGCACATTGCTTCTAATTTTTCAAAACATCTTGTGTTTGTTTATTTTTAAAAAGATGGGGTTGGGGATTTAGCTCAGTGGTAGAGCGCTTGCCTAGCAAGCACAAGGCCCTGGGTTCGGTCCCCAGCTCCGAAAAAAAAAGAAAAAAGAAAAAGAAAAAAAAAAGATGTATTTATTTTATGGATGAGTACTCTATCTGCATGTACACCCTCATGCCAGAAGAGGGCATCAGAACTCATTATAAATAGCATTATAAATAGCACCTCTGGTAGAGCAGCTGGTGCTCTTAATGGCTGAGCCATCTCTCCAGCTGGTCCCACCCCTACTTGCCCATTTATTTTTTTTCTTTTTTTTTTTTCTTTTTTTTCGGGGCTGGGGACCGAACCCAGGGCCTTGCGCTTGCTAGGCAAGCGCTCTACCACTGAGCTAAATCCCCAACCCCTTATTTTGTTTCTTAAGGTAAGGTGTCACTATGTAGCCTTGGCCTGGAACTCACAGAGATTCTCCTGCCTCTGCCTCCGGAGTGCTGGGATCAGTGGCATGCACCACCGTACCCTGCAATCTTTGATTTTCTGAGGAGAGAAATGAGAACCTTGGTGTTGAAGAAGTTGTGGGTTGAACACAAGAGACTGACATTTGAGGAAGATGTTCACAGAACTACACACAATCGTGAGTATTTTTCAGGGACCACTGATACTATATGTCTTCTTCTGGAACTCCGTGGGAGATTAAAACAAACACAAAGCAAAAGGAGCTAGTCTTCTAGTGCCCTCCCCCCGCTGGTTTCAGCAAACCCACAGGTTGACATGCAAATTCCACACAACATAAACTGCAGGTGTGAGGGGACACCACAGCGAGGCTTGTGGTCTTAACAGAGCTCAGAGAAGGGTTCGTTGGTTTCTGAGCCCCAGACAGGTTATAAAACTCAAAACAGGCCAGGCATGGTGGCACATGCTTTTAATCCTAGCAGGGAAACAGGGGCTGGAGGATTTCTGTGGGTTCAAGGTTAGGATGATCTACATACCAAATCCCAAGTGTTCCAGGGCCAGACTGTAAAACCTGTCTCAACACAAAACGAAACTGGCAGTGACGATCACTTTAGGTTGGGGGTGGGAGACAACCTTAAAAGAGTCTTACACAAATTGGCATAAAGTAACAGAACTCATTTACTGACTTGCAAAACCTCCTTTATGTTAAATTCTTTCTTTAAAGTTATGTATGCTGGATGCAGTGGTCCATGACTGAAGTCAGGAGGCAAGTGGACCTCTCTGAGTTCAAGGACAACTGTATCTATGTAGAGTTCCAGTACAGAAAGGATATAGAGGGAGACACTGACTCAAAAATAAAACACGAACATTATGGGAGTTTTGCCTGCAGGTATGTATGTGCACTGGAGGCCTGAGAGTATGGAATCCCCTAGAACTGTTGTTTCAGACAGCTGTGAGCCACTGTGTAGGTCGAACGGGTTTGTCTGCAAGAGTGTCAGTGCTCTTAACTGCTGAGCCATCTCTCCAGCCCTAATCTATTTTAAATTAAAAGTCTCACAGGCTTTCCATTTCGTCCTACTGTCATGCCACGTGTAAAATTCCAAAGCCCTTTATGAGACTGTTTCTGGACTTGAAAAATAGAAGCAAAGGTCCTCTTGCAGAATTAAATTAGTCTATTGCCCTTCAGGTGAAACACTTAGCCAGAAACTGGTAGGTGCAGTGCGTGCAAAGTAAACCTCAGTAGCCAAGCCATGCTTGTGAGCATGTACTGGCTGCATCGCCTTAAGGAGTTGAATAGCCGATGGGAAGGAAAGCTCAGGAACCGGGCCAGAGGAGCCCCATAAAGTACCTCACGAGGCCTTCGATAGCTGCCTCATCCAGATGAGCCATCGTCCAAATACATCTGCGCTCACCTGGCCTGACCCCTCCTCTCCTGGGTTTCTAGAAAAAGCCCTAAATATAAACACAACCTACAAGTCCCTGGACCTCTCACTTCCGTTAGATCAGCTCTAAATAGCTATGCGCGACCACGGTAGGACCAAGTTGGAAGCTAGCTCCGAAAGAGGCGTGGCCAATACAAACCACGCCCATTACACTCGGCCGCGCGAGCCAGCGACAGCCTATTGGTCCTGCCTTCGTGACGTCTTTCCGGGGCGGTCCGGGTGGGGCCCAGCGCTCACCAGTGAGCTCAGCTAACTGGGTTTCGCTGCGGTCCACGTCCCCGCGCGGGGCTGAATCGCTGAAGTGGCTGCGCTGCGGTGAGAGGGCCACGGGCCTGCCGCGCCCGGGTAAGCAACCCGCGCTGCCGTCCAGGGAACTGTCGTGAAGGCCCCATGAACTGGTTGGGGATGGGCAGCGAGATGCGGGGCGGTGGAGGGATGAATGGGGACCCGGTGCGCTAGGCGGTGAGGAATGGAGATTCAAGGAGAAGGAGGGAGGAATGGGCCGAGCCCTTAGAGAAGCATGGATGCGCAAGAGGAGGAGGTGGGTTGACGGCTATCGCCATCCGATCTTGGGCAGTTTGCGAGCACTCTACGGACACTCCACAGTAGGCGAGTCTTGGATCAGGCTGTGCCCTAGGTGGTGTTGGTCTCAGAAATAGTTGAGGCCTGCACCCCAAACTCTTCTACGTACTAATGAGGAAAATCCATCACATTTTTCCTTCCTCCTCATTTGTCTGCTTGCCTACCTCCCCTTGTGGCCGCTAGCTTGTGCGCTTAACGGTCTGGCTGGAGCTTAGAAGTCCAACTCAGAGAACTTGCATTACTTACACTCCGACCCCTAGGAACCAGCTCTAAAATTTCAATAAAGTCAACCAGCAAACTTGTCTATTGGACAGCGAAATATCAAAAATACTGGCAGAGCACACTTTAAAACAACAGACCTTTGGCATTTCAGTAGTGAGACCTAAACTTTCAGAAACCTAGAGATAAGCAGTGCAATTAAGATAATATTTGGATCCTGGGCTAATGTCTGCCACGTGGACACATCCTTTAGACCACAGGGCAATGTCTGTGTATATAAGTCCAAGCAGGTGATGTGTCAGAATTAGGTGGCTGTGGTTTGTACTGTACTAGCTTCCCTAATCTCTATTCCTGTATATGTGTAACTTCCCTAGCTTGGAGTAGAGGTGGAGACCTACGCATAGGAATTATTAATGGTCCTTGCTGAGTCTGGACTTCTTGTATTAAATTTATGTTATACAAAAGGCTCACCAATTTGAGGTCTAGTTTTATGTGATTTGTGTATAGCAGTCTACACATCTCAGAAAGGAGTTAAAAGTCAAGGCAAGGTTGGGAGTGCAAGCTGTCAAACAAACACTAGAGGAATTGGGAGGCAGCTCAAGGGCTTGTTTTCACTTGGGCACTCACACACGTCACCTGCTGAACTTTGTGGTAGGAACAGCTCAGGAAATTAAGACTTAAAGTCTTATGTGTATAGACATTGCCCTGTGGTCAGAAAGGTGTGCCCATATGGCATAAGGAATTGAGAACATTAGATACTGGCTTTTTTTTTTTTTTTTTTTTTTTTTTTTTTTTGACACTGGCCTTCTTGTATGAGCTGGCAAAAGGTATCCTAATGCTTATTCCTTGCAGATCCTGTGGGGACCGATTCCCAAAAAGGAGGAGCTCTCAGCACCAGTCTGTCTGTCCTAGTCTCTGACTTAATACTTAGTTTTTTTGTTATTGTTTTCTTTCTTCTATTTTATGTGTATGGGTGTTTTGTCTATGTGCATGTGTGTGCACCGCATGTGTGCAGTGCCCTTGCCAGTCAGACGAGGTTGTCTGATCCTCTGGGACTGGAGTTAACAGACTGTTATTAGACAGTGCAAGACTGTAACCTCAGCACTAGGGACTCTCTGAACAGTCAGTCTAGTCAACTTGGCAAGCTCCAAGAGAACCTGTCTCAAAATATGTAATATATAATATAAATATAATATATGATAGGTGGCTGGAGAGATGACTTAGGGGTTAAAGGCGCTTTTACAAAATATTTTTATATGTATGGGTACTTTGCCTCCATGTATTGTACACCATGTACATGAAATGCCTACAGAAGCCAGGAGAAGGCGCTGGATCCCCTGGAGTTACAAGTAATACCGCCATGTAGGTGCTGCGGATCTAAGCCTGGTCTGTGGAAGAACACCCACTCTTAACTGCGAGCCATCTTTCCAGCAGGGTCTCAGACTACTCGTTGTCACACATCCCTTTAATCTCAGCACTTGGGAGGCAAAGGCAAGCAGATCTTTGTGCGGTCAAGGCCAGCTTGGTTCACATAGCTTGTACTAAGTGAACCAGTATTACACAGTAAGTCCCAGTCTCAAAAAAGCAGACAAAAATTGATGAGCTTTCATTAGGAATCTCTGGCTTGGAACTCATTATGTAGATGAGGCCCTAGACCTTTTGGCCATCCTCCTTCCTCTGCTTCTGGAGCACTGGGATGCTGGGTACATACTGTCATGTCCGGGTCCTTCTATAGATAATCAGAACACTGAGGTCCAAGCACTCTAAAAATCCTCCAGTGGAAGCTTACTTCAGGTCACATGTATGTTCTTTAAGAGTCAGTTTGTAAAGGTTAGTGTAGCTCCTGCTGTGTTGTTCTGTGGACCCAAGGTCTTAATTTGTAGGTAGAATACGCGAACTAAATCCCTCCCTCCCTCCTTTCCTCCCTCCCTCTCTCCCTTCCTCCTTCCCTCCCTCTTTCCCTCCCTCACATATATTTAAAAAAGAAAGAAAGATTTATTGATTTTACATGAGTACAGTGTGTAGCTGTCTTCAGACACACCAGAAGAGGGCATCAGATGCCATTACAGATGGTTGTGAGCCACCATATGGTAGCTGGGATGTGAACTCAGGACCTCTGGAAGAGCAGTCAGTGCTCTTAACCACTGAGCCATCTCACCAGCCCCACGTGTTTTGTTTTTTAATTTCCCTGTGAGAACCAGCAAGATGGCTCAAGGGGTAAAGGCACTTGCCCCCAAGCTAATCCACCTGCGTTTGATCCCTGTAGCCCATATGGTGGAGGAAGAGAACAGATTCCCTGTAGGTTGTCCTTGGACCTCCACACATGCACTGTAGTACATGCGCACCCACATACACACATATAATTAGTTCTTCTAATTAAAAAAACAACAACTCCTGCTAAGCAGTAGTGCATGCTTTAATCCCAGCACTCAGGAGGCAGAGGCAGGCAGATCTTTGAGTTCCAGGCCAGCCTGGTCCACAGAGTGAGTTCCAGGACAGCTAGGAATACATAATACAAATATCTGTGTTTTCTGATGCTCTTAGGTGACCCCTGTGAAAAGGTCATTGGACTTCCAAAGGGGTTATGACCCACAGGATGAGAACTGCTGATGTAAGAGGACTAGAAAGATAGGTCAGTGGTTACAACCCCTGGCTGCCTCCAGTGTCAGGCACTCGCAGATGCCTGTAACTCCAGCCCCAGAACATCCAGTGCCCTCTCTCAGCCCCTGCAGACACATACACATACACATACACATACACATACACATACACATACACATACACATAAGCATGCACACTCATAATTACATAAACAAGAAAATAAATTTTTAAAAAGCCCATGTGAAGTTGTCAGCAACTGCTCTGTGCCACACTGCCTACCAGCTGAAAGTGAGGAAAATAGCTGTTTTCTTAATTTGGTGCCTTTCATAAATGTGTCCTAAAGGGATCCGTGCTGTAAAATAAAATTAAAAAAAAAAAAAAGAGGGGTTGGGGATTTAGCTCAGCGGTAGAGCACTTGCCTAGGAAGCGCAAGGCCCTGGGTTCGGTCCCCAGCTCCGAAAAAAGAACCAAAAAAAAAAAAAAAGATGATAGTCCACATCTATTCAAGATAGTTATTGTTGACAGTCACTTAGTGATGCACACTGTGTCATAATACACATTTATATCTACAGTTTTAGCGATGTGAAGTAGTTTGTACATGAATGGGACAGTATATACAGACAGCCATTCCAGAGTTGTGCTTCTGTAAACATTAGCTTAGATCTCCAGTGTGGGTGTGAGGGTGGGGTGGGGTGGCACATGTGCAGCTGTACTTACCCATGAGGTGTGTGTGGAGGCCAGAAGTTGGCACGGAGCCTTCCTAGGTCTCCCATAGTTTGTAGGCAGGGTCTCTCAGAACCTCAGGTTTGCTGTTTCAGCCAACCTGACTGAAAACCCTGGTGTCCCTCTGTCTCTGCTCCCTGCCAACCCAGGGTCACGGTGCATGTCGCCATGCCCTTTTGCAGGAAGGTTTGGGAGCTGAGCTCATGCAAGAGCCCTCGTGCCTGTGCAGGAAGGAAGCGCCTCAGCCACTAAGCCATCTCCCAGCCTCATTTGTTTCTTTGAGATGAGGCCTCATGTGTCGGATGCTGATCTGGAACCCACCACGTAGCTGAGGCTGGTCGTGAACTCTTGCTCTCCCTGATTTCACCGTCCAACTACTAGGATTATAGGCATGTGTCACCAAGGTCTCCATCATTGGACCCCTTGAAAAAATGTTCTTTTTTTTTTTAAGATTTATTCATTTATTATATATAATATCAGATACACCAGAGAGGGCATCAGATCTCTTTACACATGGTTGTGAGCCACCATGTGGTTGCTGGGAATTGAACTCAGGACCTCTGGAAGAGCAGTCGGGGCTCTTAACCGCTGAGCCATCTCTCCAGCCCCCGAAAAAATGTTCATCTTTAATCCCAGCACTCAGGAGGGAGGCAGAGGCAGGCTGATCTCTGAGTTTGAGGCCAATCTGATCTACTGAGCAAGTTCCAGGATAGCCAGAGCTACACTGCGAAACCCTGACTCAAACGAAACAAGGTTCTTTTTTTTTTTTTTTTTTTTTTTCTGGAGCTGGGGACCGAACCCAGGGCCTTGCGCTCGCTAGGCAAGCGCTCTACTGCTGAGCTAAATCCCCAACCCCGGAAACAAGGTTCTTGTGTGTGAGAACTGCTGCATTGTGAGTTGTGAGTTCCACAGCTCTGATAGCTGTCTTCTTCCCAGCACTGAGCTGTTGAGTGCTGCTCCTTCTGGGGCCTCCGTACCAGATGCTTGTCCCTTGTTCTTCCTAAGCAATGTTAGCTCTCTTTCAACTGTAGGTGTGTCTGACACCACAGAGGAGCGTCTGCCTCTGTCCTACATGTGCCTCGGCAAATGCCATGGCCTGGGAGTGCCCAACCCAGCAGCTCTCACCTGCAAAGCCAGACTTCATATGGCAAGTACAGGATGCCAAGCCCACAGCTGCCCAAGGAGGACGTCAGCCTGGCCTCCTAGTCTGCACTAAGCAGCTGCCTCTGGTGAGTCCGGGCCCTGCCTGTTTTGGTAGACCAGACTGGGAACCTAGAAAGGGCCTGAGGTCCTGGGTTTGTAGGATCAACAGAAGGCCTTGGAGTCAGGGCCTCCCTGGCTGACTCAGCCATGGGTGAGGTGAGTGGGAGCACTGGAACCATAGCTGGTAAACCATAGCTTATCGGCTGTGCTGCCTGGAATGCCCCCTGTGGGTGCAGCCTCTGCCCTCCGAAGCTGTCTGCTCACTGCAGTGGCAGGCAGGACTAAGTGAGTAGCTGAGAGACAGCCTGCTTGGTCTCCTGCCTGAAATATTTGCTCCCAGGTCCTTTATAGAACAAGTTTGCCCACCCCTGCCCCAGATTTGTAGTGAGTGGGCATAAGACCTAGAGTGTGTTCAGGGAGCTGAATCCTCTCTAGCACTAGAAATGCCTGTCACGTCTTTTCTCCTTGAACTCCCCAGCAGACTTCCAACCCAGGGATGAGGCACAGGGAACTCCCCGAACCTGCTGGCAGCTTCTTTAGGGTATCAGCAGATGGAAGAGATCCAAGAGCCATCGAAGTGTCTTCATTTGCCCTGGCCCAGCTACCTTACCCCAGCTCAGGGCTGAGCCTGAATTCTCTGTGTGAAGCCTTCAGTTCAGCTCGTCCCTGTCAGGATGTCCCTCTCTCTCCTCACTACCCACCCCTGCTCTTTTCTTCTCAAAGAACAAATATTTTGTATCCTAGAAAATAAGACTCATCCAGTACAGGGCTAAGAAGTTGTCATCCCAGTGACTTGGCTGTCTCCTGTCTCACTCTAGTTCTAGGGAAGAACGTGGGACTTGAGTGCTTGGACAGTTGGGGGCAAGATACAGGCAGGTTGGCATTACTGTCATGGCTGTTGAGTTGCATTCTTCTGGTCCCTGGCCCCTTGTCCTGATCTAAGCACTGGGCTCAGCTTACACTTCGGACCCTGCAGAGGCCTGGGCCTCTGGGGAGACTGTGTGCTGCTTGGCAAACAAACACCTATGACCTACATGCTTTCTTCACCCAGATCCCTGGGCCGAGCAGAAGGCTATTGCTGACAGCCTAAAGGGCTGGCTGGCCGAGACGCTCAGAGACCAGCAGCCCGGCTCCCAGCTCACCCAGCAAGATGTGGACAGCCCTGGTGCTGGTGTGGATTTCCTCTGTGCCCTTATCTAGAAGCCATACGGTGCCAGCTGTGCCACGTAAGTGAGAAAGTTGTCTGGTCACCAGGGAAGTCCCAGGGATCTGATTGTAGAAAGAAGGGAACTTCTGCCTTCCCAGCTGCAGGACTGGGGTGGGCTGTGGGTCAGAGCTGGGGTTAGAGGGTGCACAGGTGGGAGCCACAGAGTGGCCTTGTCTTCTAGGGATCTTGTGTTCATCAGAGCTCACTTGCTCATCTCCAAGAATTCCTTCAGCCAAACCTGTCCCTGAGCCCAGGCTGTTCAGAGTCTGAATGTCTGTGCAGCCACTCCTCTCTAGATAGAAACCTAGGGGGCAGGCGGATAGTCAGGTTAACATTTGCTTTGTTTTCATTGGCTAATCACATAATGTGAGCCTTCCAATCCCATGCTCTGAGAATCGAATCCAGTTACAGAGTTCTGAAGCTTCCACAGGCTGGAGCCTCACAATGGGCAAAGGAATCCTTAATTCAGGTGCCCTGGGCTGTGGAGGGGAGGAGAGGAGATACTGGGCTCATGGGTCACGTCCACCCGCACCCAGGCCTCTGGTTGGAGAATATCGTGTGCTACAGCCAGCATAGGGGCCAGCAGCTAAGGTGACAGGAGGTGACCCCTGCATGTGGTTGAAAGTGTTCTCTTTCTTCTGACTTTAGGACACTTAGTCACTAATAAGTGGCCAAGAGCAGGAAAGCAAAACCTGTCTGGGGACGCGGTTCCGAGGGCCGATAATACATCTACCTTGAGAGCAGCCACAGTGCCACCTGCTCCTGTCACACTGACAACAGGGACCTGGGCAGCCACCCTGAACTCCACCAGGGTGACAGCAGAGACGACACCACACGGGACAAACACAAGCACTCCAACAACCAGAGAGGGGACAGCAGACAGCGTGACCTCCAGAATTCTGGCTGCACCTACATCTTCGAGCCCCTCGTCTGTGAGGCAGACTCTGCCCACCACCATTGCTGGGCTTCCCTCTCTCAGCACACCACGTGCAGAAGTGCCAAGAACAAATGCCAGCGTATCACCAAGAACAGCCATAGCAACAACCGTGGCCCCACACACGGGGACTCCTACTACGGGCACAGTGACTGCTGTGGGCACAGTGACTGCTGCCGTTGGCACAGTGACTCCTGCCACGGGCAACGTGACTGCTGCTGTGGGCACTGTGACTCCTGCCTCGGGCACAGTAACTGCTGCTGTGGGCACAGTGACTCCTGCCTCGGGCACAGTGACTGCTGCCTCGGGCAATGTGACTGCTGCTGTGGGCACAGTGACTGCTGCTGTGGGCACAGTGACTCCTGCTGTGGGCACAGTAACTGCTGCCGTGGGCACAGTGACTCCTGCCACGGGCAACGTGACTGCTGCTGTGGGCACAGTGACTGCTGCCGCGGGCACCATAAACACAAGTGATCCTCACACAAGGACTCTGAGTCCTGCCAAAAGCACACCCACGAACACATCCAGCAGGAACCCCATTCCCACCTCAGGTGCCCAAACACAAGGTACCACCATCCAGGTGACCACAGACCAGCCAGTGCATAGCACAGCAGGTAGACCAACACCTAGTCCCTCAAACACTACCCTGGAGCCCAACACCCCCAAGTCTGTGGCTTCCACGTCCTCTGCCATAGTGACTACCACCCAGGTACAAACCAAGGAGCCGTCTGCCAGCACGGTGCCAGTGCTTCCTACCAGTATGAGCCCTGAAGTAGAAGCCACATCCCCCACCACACAGCCAAGCCCTCTATTACCTACCCAGGGGACAGGTGGGCCAGGCATACGCCTGACAACAGAGCAGGTGGGGACCAAAGCCACAGCTGGTACTGCATCTGCTGGGCCAACATCCAGGAGCTCAGGGGATGTTAAGGTGCCAACCACAGCCTCATGCCAGCTCAGCACCCAAGGCCAGTACCTAGTGGTCACCACTGATCCCCTGACCCCATCCTTGGTGAACAAAATGTTACTCCTGGTGGTGCTCATTGTTGGGGTGACCCTCTTCATCGCAGTCCTGGTGATGTTTGCCCTGCAAGCCTATGAGAGCTACAAGAAGAAGGACTATACGCAGGTGGACTACCTGATCAATGGCATGTACGCCGACTCAGAGATGTGAGGGCTTCTCAGGAGGCCAGCCTCCTCCTTGGCCTTCTATTTTGCCTCAGACCAAACTAAGTGCTTCCAGATCCTTCTGGTGCAATCTCAGAGCTGTGCCAGATGCTTAGACACATTTAATCGCTGTCAGATCAGCTCCACGATCATGAGAGAGCCGCCTTTTCATATTTATTTTTCTAAACGATCACATACGCAGGAGTGGCCAGGGTGGAGGGGGCCTGGCACACTTGGCCCTCAATGTGTGGAATTTTGACCAGAATTAAAAGCAATGACCTCTCTCCATCCCATTTGTGTGTTCTGTCCTCAGCATTCCTAGTGCAGCCTTTAAGATGCCTGGTGGGGCTTGCTTTTGTAAATATGGAGTGTGACATGAGTTCCTGACAGGTTGCTGTGTTCTGGCCAAGGCTTAGGCCCTTCTGATGCCCAGGTTCTCAGTGGAGGCTCCAGCCAAGTCCTGAGCTGTTCCTTGGTGCTGGCCATTGGCTGCCTGTCCTCTGCGTGCTGAGCCTCCTAGAGTACACTCTAGCTTCGAAAGAGCCATATCCAACACAATCCATGAAACAACTTGGTCTCCACACGTCAAAGGCAGTATATTGCCGTGTTTATGCCATAGTTCAGCCACCACCGTCCTGTGAATACTTGTAAAACACTGAGCCCTCACCCCAGCAAATCATTTTAGTGACCTCTGAGTCTCTGTAGCATCTCATTCATCCAGGGCCAGAGTTGGAAAAAAGCTTGCCTGTGTTCTGATTTGGATCTTGTTTCTTGGCAGTGTTGGGGATGGAACCCAGGTTCTTTTGTGTTCTAGGTAAGCCCACGTGGACCACTATCCAGCCCTGAGCCCTGGCTCTAGATCCCAGAGTCTCTAGAGTCTTTCTTCAGTCAGTCGTTCCTGTTTACCAGACTGACGGACAGCCTTTCTCTACTCACGTGCCTAATGTAGCAAGAGCACATCAGCCATAAGCCATGACAGCCAAAGGGGTCCCAGCTGTGTTCTCTGCCTGGTCCCAGGCTGTGTCCTGGAGCTTGGCTTCATCTGGAGCCTATGTTCATCTGACAGCACAGTGGCGGGCCTGACCTGGAGAGAAGATGTGACTGTGGTTATGGCTAAGGCTTGTGTTATCTGGAGTCACTGTTTCCCCTTGCCATGATGGCCCAAATTCTTACCTCAATTCTGCCTCCTCTTAAAGGGATGACAGGTGGACTGTATTAAGAACCAAAGTAATAGGGGTTGGGGATTTAGCTCAGCGGTAGAGCGCTTGCCTAGCGAGCGCAAGGCCCTGGGTTCGGTCCCCAGCTCCGAAAAAAAAAAAAAAAAAAAAAAAAAAAAAAAAAAGAACCAAAGTAACCCCCTACGCCCTTCGAGAACTGAGGAGGGTGAGGAGAAGGTATCAGAACTGTCCACACAGTTCTAGTGGCTTCCACCCCACCTTATCTAGCATTATAGTCCGGCCTGCCCTGCTGCCCCACCCAGTTCCCAGAGTTAAGAAGTCTGTCCTGATAGCTGGCCCTTCTTCCTTTCTAGCAGACACACCTAACTCAAGAGCGCATGTTTAATCATTGCTGTTGGCTCCAGCCATGACTGAGAAGATGACAGCTTCCAGTCTCTGGTGAGCTCTAGGCCAGTTTGCCACATTGCCTGTCTGAGAAACTACCTACTACTAGGAACAGAGCTCTGGGGTAAATCGGGGTCTGCTCAGCCTGTGTAGAATTAGGGGCAGGCTCCCCCTCGTGGTGGCTAGTGGAATCCTAAACCCTCGTCCCACGTGGCCCCCGTTTCAAAGCATGTTTTTAAAGACTGGGAGCCCTGATCCTTTTGGGTGTGGGGAGAAGTGGGCCAAAATGAGATTCAGTTTACAGAAAGGAAAAGTTGCCTTTTCAAGGTCACCCACTAGGCAAGTGGCAGGCCGGGATTCACCGATAGCCTAGCCTGTCCGTCAACGTTGTGCACTGAAGTGGCCGGGAAGAGGAGTTTTCATCTTCAAGACCATGCAAACACACGCCCACGAGGACCTAGGGGACACCTGGGGCCGATCGCACCTCCGGTGACCTGGTCGCGGTGGCGGAGGCCCCCAGGTGCCCCCTCGCGGCCGAGCTCTTCAGCTCATCCGGCCTGTAGCTGTGGCCACCCTGCACAGCCATTTAGATCCACAAAGTCACTCCAACTCACTCTGACCAGGAGGGGCGTCCCTGGATGCCCCCACTGGAGCGCTCACTCTTAGGGCTACTTTTAGGGTTGGAGGTCAGGTCCCAACTTGGGGTCAGCAAGTGCTTGAGGGAATGACGTCACGTGTGCCTGAAACTCCTCTGGGCTCTCTCAGGCATCCTAGAGTAGTTCATGGATTCCGCAACATCTCAACCGGGTGACCCCGTTCTTCTGTCCCGGAACCAGCCAGCTTGGGGGTGGAGAGTGTGTGTGTGTGGGGTCATTGGAGTAAGGCACGCGAAGCATCTTTATATCGCCATTCTGCTAACAGCTCATGTTAGAGCGTTTACTTGGGTTCGGATAAGCACCCCCTTCCGACCCCCGCTTCCATCTATCCCTTATCCCGGAGGCCCGTTTTCCTGATTCCCCCGCCCCACTCCACCGCCGACTCATCCTCCACTTAGCACTCTGGGGGATATTTTTAAAACCACTCAGATCTTAATGCTCAGTTCCCTAGGTTGGCCTCCCACTGGGATTGGAAGTTGGGGGGCGGGGGAAGGCAAACACTTGAATTAGAAATGCACGCCAGAGGGAAGTGTTCAAGAGAAGCCAGGAACCTGGGATCCAGACAGTGACCAGCCGCGGGCGCGCGTTGAACCTTCAAGAACGACACAAGCCTGGGAAGTGGGGGAAGAAGAGGAAGTCAGAGCTAGTGACCAAGGCAAGGTGAGAAGCCCATCTTCCGGTATTTAAGCAAAAAAGTTAGGTCATTAGGTTTGGAGTTTAAACACATAGTAATTGCACTTCTGTGTTTACAGTGACACTTAAGTTACTTTAAACTACTTAAATCAGGCAAGATGGCTCAGTGTGTAAGGGTGCATGTCTTCAAGCCTGAACAACTGAGTGTGATATCTACAATCTATATTGACCTCTGACCGCCATATAAGCACTGTGCTCATGCACACACTCTTACACAAATAAATTAGTAAATGAAATATAATTAAGAAAAAAAACGGTTAAAGAGAAACGAGACACAACCAGAGACCCTAAAAAATCAAAGACAGGCGTGGTTTCCTGGGGAAACCTCCAGTTCCTTGTCTGTGGAAATTTCCCTGATGAAATATTAGAAGAAAAAGGGAAGGGAGGGGAAGGAAGGGTGGAGTCCTGACTTCAAGCTCCTAAGAAAAAGATCCCCTGGTCGCCACTGGGAGGAGCTATGGGAAGCTGTTGGATCATGCCAGGGGGCAGCGCTTGGACCAAGATCATGTTTAGTCCCCAGAGAGAAGCCAGGGAACTTGGAGACTAGATTTGGGGGCTGAGAGAGTAGACTTTCCCTGTTTCTCCTCTCTGTTCTACTTCTGTTCTTTCCTCCCTCTATCAACTCAGGGCCTGGCACGTGCCAGGCAAATGCTGCTGCTCTGGTTTTGTTGGGTTTTAAATTATTTTTAGATTTATTTTTAATTTTGTGAATGTCTCGCATGCATATAAGTATGTATGTGTACTTGTGCGTGCCTGGTGCCTGGGAGGCCAGAAGAGGGCGCTGGATCCCCTGGAGCTGGGGCTGCACAGTTTCCTGCTGCTGTTTACAGGAGCAGACTACAAGAGCAGAGAGTGTTCTCTCTCTCTCTCTCTCTCTCTCTCTCTCTCTCTCTCTCTCTCTCTCTCTCTCTCTCTCTCTCTTTATTTATTTTTTTAAGATTTACTTATTATATAGAAGTACACTGTAGCTGTCCTCAGACACACCAGAAGAGGGCATCGGATCCCATTACAGATGGTTGTGAGCCACCATGTGGTTGCTGGAATTGAACTCAGGACCTCTGGAAGAGCAGTCAGTGCTCTTAACCGCTGACCCACCTCCCCAGCCCCCACAGAAAGCGTTGCTAATCACTGAGCCATATCCAGTTTGTTTGGAACTTTATGAAACTCATGTAGCCCAGCTACCTTGAAATTTTTCTTCCTTCCTTCCTCCCTCCCTTCCTCTGTTCCTTCTTTCTTTCTTTCTTTCTTTCTTTCTTTCTTTCTTTCTTTCTTTCTTTCTTTCTTTCTTTCTTGTCTCTTTGCTTGGTTATTTTTCAGACAGGGTTTCACTATGTAGCTCTGACTGACCTGGAACTCACTCTGTAGACAAGGGTGGCCTTGAACTCATAAGACCTGCCTGCCTCTTCCCAACTTCTGGAATTACAGACGTGTCACCACGCCTGCCTGTTGTGGCAGAACCTTTGCTCCTTCTTCCCCAGCCTCCTGGGTGCCAGGATTGATTGCAGGATCGTGTTAGCATGTCCAGCGTCTATTTCCTCCCAGGGAGGGACATAAGGCACAAAGTGTAGGTGGCACTGGAGCCAAGGCTTAGGCCCGGCTTATCTCTCCTCTTGGGGAGGGACACAGAGAAGGAAGCACAGGTTTGCTGGTGCCAGCCTCTGAGCTGAGCTCTAACACACAAAATTGCCAGGTTGTATCTGGATGGCTACAATGATGAGCAGCAAGGGATTTGGGGGAAAATGGGTTCTTCCAGGGCCTGCCTGTGAGCTGAATCAGCACAGGCATTTTGAAGGCACTGGCAGTAAATGAACACAGTGTAGGGAAGAGAATCCCTTGCATTCCTGCTTGTAAAGCAAAGCACTGTCACAACTGAATGGCTCCATTCAATGGTTTGATAATAGTACCAAACACTGGGGCAGAGAGATGGCTCCAAGTTAAGGGCACTGGCTGTTCTCTCCGAGGATCTGGATTCTGGACCCAGAACCCACGTAATGGCTCACACCCATCTGTAACTACAGTTCCGGGAATGTGATGCCCCCTTCTGGCCTCCACAGGCACTGCACACATATAGTACACAGATGTAAACATTCATACATGTTAGATATAGTAGAGCACAACTGTAACCCTAGGTGGAAGCAAGTAGACCTTTGTGAGTTCAAGGCCAGCCTGGTCTACATTGCAGGGTCCAGGCTAACTAGAGCTACAAAGAAAGACTCTCTCTCTCTCTCTCTCTCTCTCTCTCTCTCTCTCTCTCTCACACACACACACACACACACACACTAAAACACTCATACACATAAAAAATGTAAGTTTTTTTTGGAGTTGTAGGTACCAAAACTCCAAAGTAACAGTGCTGGAAGAAATGATTTTTATTTTTAAAGTTAAATTATGTTTATGTATGTATGTACATACGTACATATGTACACAGAGGCCAGAGGCACTAGGCTACCTGGAGCTGGAGTTTCAGGTTGTTATGAGCTGCAAACAGGGGTGCTGGGAACTGAGCTCAGGTCCTCTAATAAGAACAATAAATGCTCTTAACCACCAAGCCATTTCTTCAGATCAAATTTTTAAAAATTACTAGATTTATTCTGTTTGTAGGTCTGTGAAAGACAGAGAGTCAGAGATGTAGGATGATGTCATCACGCAGGTGAAGGCAGGTACAAGATAGAACGAGGCCTGTCATTGGATGAGAAGGAAGGATGGGTGGGAGAAAAGTTTTAGAGAGTAGGAGACTGGAGTGAGGTTAAGGAGAAGCAGCTGGATGTGCACAGGGCTTTGTATGTCTAGGTGGGCAATTATATCTTATCGATTGGATCAGAGGTTATTGTGTTGTGTGTTTTTTCATGTGGTGATTTAATTGAATTCAAGAAAGTATGTGGTGGCTGGAGACACTGGGCTGCCATGGAATTGAGATATATATTTCTGGCATGGTGGCAACCTGCCTTGGGAACTAGACGGGTAGAGAGATTGCTGCCAGGCTCAGAGAGAACACATCATCAGTGTGATATGGGTTGGAGCAGGGCAGTTGAGACGTTTTGCTGACTGAGATGAAGATATCTACAAGCTATCTCGGTGCCGGATCTAGTGCAGGGCAAAAGACAGCATTTTTTATAATTTTACAGCAACACAGAGACCGACAGACAGACAGACAGACAGACAGACAGACAGACAGACAGACAGACAGAGAACATGCAGGCACATGTGTGTGTCTCACACAGAACGTGTGGAGGTGGAACAACTTTTGGGGATTTCCTTTTTCCTTCCACCCTATGGGTTTTCAGGATTTCCAGACTTGTCATCAGGTACCTGTAGCCCCAAGCCATCTTGCCAGCCCATAGGACACATTCTTGAAGGGAGGAAAAAGTATAAAGAGAAGAAAGAAAAGTTTCTGATAGTGCAATACAATATGGCTGTTGTTCAGTGCTGATCACTCCATAACCATTGTTCTGGGACAGTATGTCCACCCTGTCAGCACTGAAACACCTGCACTGCTCACCTCTGTGTCCACGAGTCTCTATGCGTGGCATACATAGGAGGTGTTTTGTTCTAGGGGTCGTAAACTTAAAGCAAGTCACAGTCTGACCCACAGTCCAGGAGAGGAAGTAGAGATGGCTGGCCACATCTGCCATGCTGCTTATGTAAGATGTTATTTCTAAATGAATAGGCTTAACTTTGAAGCAATGGAAGAGTCCTGAAAAGAGTCACCTTGCATCTTCAACAACGAGGGCAAATTTTAATGCTTTAAAATTATATTATGTTATTTATTGCACCCACACCTGTGTCTTACCAGGCGTGTCAAAGTTAGGGGACAACTTACAGAAGTGGAGTCTATTCTTCTACCATGCGGACCCCGGGTCTTGAACTCAGATCTTCATTCTTAGCAGCAAGCATCTTTACCCACTGAGCCATCTCGCCAGCCCAAGTTTTAAGTTTTTAAAAAGAAAATTTATGGGCTGGAGAGATGGCTCAGCCGTTAAAGGCTAGGCTCACACCAAAAATAAAAAGAAAATTTATTCAAGTACTAAAGAGAAAAAAAAATCCTACCCCTCTTTTTCAGAGGAGAGATACATACAACATAGCGTGTGAGCTGAGGCTGCAGTTCCCAAAGACAGCATGGGAGCCAAGCTCCCAAATTCGGAGAGTCCCTTGGGCCTACAGCAGGCCCACCCAAACACACAGGTTGAGGATGCAAACAAAGAGACGCCTAAAATACTAGCTAGAAATCTTGGGGCCGCCTGATGGCTCAGCAGTTAGAGGGTCCTAGCACCCACAGGCTGGCTTGAGATCTGTAACTCCAATTCCATGAGATCTATTGCCATCTTTTGGCCTCTGTGGGAACTGCATGAACATGATATACATACACGCCATGTGTATAGGCAAAAACTCACACATGAAATAAATCTTAAAGAAATGTTAAGTCAAAATGAATATGAACAGCCAGGCGTGGTGGTGGTACAGGCCTTTAATCCCAGCACTCAGGAAGCAGAGGCTGGAGACTCTGAGTTTGAGGTCAGCCTGGTCTACAGAGTGAGTTTCAGAGAGAGAGGGAGAGAGAGAGAGAGAGAGAGAGAGAGAGAGAGAGAGAGAGAGAGAGAGAGAGAGAGAGAGAGAGAGAGAAACAAATTAATATGAACTACCAGAGGAGGAAAAGAGTAAACTCCCTATCAGCCTGGCTGACTTATTTCCTTTCTCTCATAGCATCATAGTCCATCAGGAGGGTGTGCATGAGGGGAGGACCAGTGAGGGGTACCAGTGCCCTCGAGGTGTTTGGGAAGTGTCTAGGCCTGGATGTTGGGAGGTAGTCTCCAGAGCTCCCCCCTCCCATATTCTCTCTCTCTCATAGTCTCTCTCTCTCTCTTTTCCTGACTCAGAATGTGACCATTGTTTTAGCTATTCCAGCTCTTTTAATTTCCATATGAATTCTAGTTTTTAAATAAAATTAATTTACCCTTTATTTATTTATTTTTAAAAATTTATTTATTTATTTTTATATATACTGTCACTGTCTTCAGATCCCACTCCAGATGGCTGTGAGCCACCATGTGGTTGCTGGGAATTGAACTCAGGACCTCTGGAAGAGCAGCCAGTGCCCTCAACTGCTGAACCATCTCTCTATCCCCTAATTTACTTTTTTTTAAAGACGATTTTGTGTATGTGTGTATATCTTTCTGCGTGTCTGTCTTTTGTGCAGCTTCCTTTGGAGGCTAGAGGAGCATGTCTGATCCCCTAGAGCTGGCGTCACAGGCAGCTGTGAAATGCCTACCGTGGTCGCTAGGAATTAAACTTGGGTGTGGGCTCTGAAGTGCTGAGTTTTACATTTACTCCTGTATTCATTTGTATGCATCTTGCGGTGCAGACTCCACAACACCCACGTGGAAATCAGAGAACAAGTTGTGGGAGTCAGGTCTCTCCTCCTGCTATGTGGGTTCCAGGGATTGAACTTAAGTCATCGGGATTTAGCAGCAAGTATCTTTACCCACTAAGCCATCTCATCAGCCCCTCTGTATGAATTTTAAAACCAGCTTGTCAATTTCTTACAACATTAGAGTATGTTGAACCTATAAATTTGAAGGAAATAAACTTGTTTTATTGTTTGTTTGGAGACAAGGTTTTACAGCCTGGCTAGCCCGGAACTCACTATGTAGAGCAGGCTGACCTTTGAACTCACAGAAATACACCTGCTTCTGCCTCCTGAGTGCTGGGATGAAAGGTTTATGGCTTTCAGGTCTCCTTTCATCTAGGAATCCATAATCACATACTTCCAACACACAGGAAGCAGACAGGGGAAGGTTGTGACAAGTTTAAGACTAGCCTGAGCTACATAGTGAATTAAAAGCTAGCCTGGGCTACATAGTTAAACTCTGTCTCAAAAAAAAAAAAAAAAAAAAAAAAAGCAGAGGTGGGATGGAGGCTTGAGCCAATATGTCCTGAATACTGACAGGTCTCTCTCTCTCTCTCTCTCTCTCTCTCTCTCTCTCTCTCTCTCTCTCTCTCTATTTTACCTTATGTATATGAATGTTTATGTTCACCACATGCATGCTTGTTAGATTTCCTGGAATTGGAGTTAGGAATGGTTGCAAGCCACCATGTGAGTACTGGGAATCAAACCCGGGTCCTCTGAGCCTCTTCCCAATCCCCTTTTCTTAGCTCAGCAGTCCTCACCTTGAGAGCTCCCTCGGCATGTCGTCTGCATAACCCCCAAGGACTGTGTGCTGCCAGGTTGCCACACTCACTTCTACTGATTGCAGGGGCACAGGCTTCAAAGAACTCAGGAGTCCAGCCTCTGAGTGAGCTGCTCTCCTCTGGCTGTGGTCAGCCTGTCTCCACCCTCCACACAGCTTCCAGACAGAGCTACAGCATGGAACCCTCTGCACCTTGCCCCATTAGCCTAGAGAACAGGAAAAGCCTGTGTTTCATGTCTCATGCATGTAACGTTGGCTGCTGCCAGTATATAGAAATCCAATGGGTTAAAAAATAAATAAAACTTTTATAGGTACAAGTGTTTTACCAGCACGCAGGTCTGCGGACCCCATGCATACACCTAGATTCCCAAGAACTGGAGTGACAGAAGGTTGTTAGCTGCGATGTGGGTGCTGGGCACGGGAACCCTGTTCTCTGGAAGAGGAGCCTGTGCTCTTAGTCTCTGACCTATCTCTCTAGCTCCCACAATGGATTGTTAGTTTGTTTGTTGTTATTTTTTGATTGATAAGTTTTCTCCACAGATAAAATAAGCCAATTCAAACCAATTGAAGTATTAAAAAGGCAGGTTTAGTAACATTTGAAATGTAAACTTAAAAAATCCAATTTAAAAAAAAAAGGCAGGTTTATTGAGGACAGCTCTCAGGAGGGTTCACTGGTCTCACGGGAGAAGGTCAGGGAAATTGCCTTGCACACAGGAGACAGAGGGAAGGGGAAGAGAAAGAAACAGCGCAGGCCTGCAGGGAGAGAGAGATACAGGAAGAGACGGGGGGGGGGGGAGCGCCAAAATGTCTAGATTGCATCGGGAAGAGCCTCTGGAGGAGAGGAAGCCCAACCCTGGGCTGGTCAGCCACTTGTCCAACATTTATTTGTTTAGGTTTTTCAACAGGGTTTCTCTGTGTAGCCCTTGCTGTCCTGTCCTTGAACTCACTTTGTAGACCAGGCTGGCCTCGAACCCAGAGATCTGCCTGCCTCCGCCTCTGCTTATTTTTCACTTCTTAAAAATTTTTACTTTAGGGGTTGGATTTAGCTCAGTGGTAGAGCACTTGCCTAGGGAAGCGCAAGGCCCTGGGTTCAGTCCCAGCTCCGAAAAAATAGAACCAAAAAAAAAAATTTTTTTACTTTAAACTTGTTTCTTTTGTTGTTGCTCTCTCTCTCTCTCTCTCTCTCTCTCTCTCTCTCTCTCTCTCTCTCTCTGTGTGTGTGTGTGCTGTGATAAATTGAAAATTCTAAAAGGAAAATTTATCTTGGCTCACTGTTTCAGAAGGTCCAGTCTGTGTTACTGTTCTCATTTTTATGATAAGATACCTGCATGGAACACCTTCGGGGGAGGGGGGTGTCTGACTCTCAGTTCACACTACCACAGTCTGGGACTGGGACTGCGAGGTTGTGAGGTAGCTGATTACATTCCTGTGGCACTAAGGACTTACAGTGCAGGGACTCACTTCCTCAAGCTAAATCTCACTTCCTAAAGACTAACAACCTCTCGACAGGGCACCTGCTGGGGACCATGAGTCCAAACGTCTTAGCCTGTGAGAGGCGTTTCCCACAACACAGTCCTTGGCAGTGGGATGGGTTGTTAGGGTGGAGCTTTGCAGACCCAGTGAGCAGGATGCAGGTGACACGCCTCATTAGCAGGCTTCCTCTTTCTTCCTAGTACACCGATGCCAGGCAAACGGGATGGTACCACCCGCATTTGGGGAGGCTCTCCCACCTTAGTTAATACTGTGGAAATGCCTCCTAAACCCAGTCAGGACTGTGCTGTACGAACCTCATGGGTGATTCTCAGCCCGATCACACAACAATCATGGTGAACCTTTGGGGATAGAGAGATGCCTTAGTGGATAAGAATGAGTCCAGGCCAGAGGTGGTGGTGTACACCCTTGATTCCAGCACTGGGGTGGTGGGTGGGGACGGGTGAGAACCAGGCAGATCTCTGAGGTAGAGGCCAACCCGGTCTACAAAGCCAGGACAGCCAGGGCTGCACAGAGAAATCCTGTCCTGAAAAACAAAAATAAAAATAACAAAACACACAAACAAGCAAAAGAGTGAGTCAGGAGCTTGTGAGCCATCTGGTGTAGGTGCTGGAAACTGGACTTGGAACCTTTGCAAAAACAATATATACTGGGGGCTGGAGAGGTGGCTCAGAGGTTAAGAGCACTGACTGCTCTTCCAGAGGTCCTGAGCTCAATTCCCAGCAACTACACGGTGGCTCACAACCATCTGTAATGAGATCTGATGCCCTCTTCTGGTGTGTCTGAAGACAGCGACAGTGTACTCATATAAATAAAATCAATATTCTTTAAAATATATATATATATATACATACTATATTTGTTTTAGATTTACTCGTTTTTTTATTTTATGTGTATGAATGTCTGCCTGCATGCATGTCTGTGTATCCCATGTGTTCTGGTGATTGCAGAGATCAAATGAGATGGTGAGATTCCCTGTAGCTAGTTACAGAGGCTGCGAGCCATTATGTGGGTGCTGGGAATCACACCTGGGTCCTCTGCCAGAGCAACAAGAGCTCTCAACTGCTGGAGCCGTCTCCAGCTCACACATGCACTGTGTGTGTGCGTGTGCGGCACAGAGAGAGAGAGAGACAGACAGACAGACACATACATACACAGAGAGAGAGAGAGAGGAGAGAGAGAGAGAGGAGAGAGAGAGAGAGAGAGAGAGAGAGAGAGAGAGAGAGAGAGAGAGAGAGAGTATGTGTCTTGAGTTTCACTCATCTTAGTTTTTGAAACAATCTCTCAATGAAGATGCTAATTTGGCCAGACTGACTGGCTAGCCAGCCCCGGAGCTCTTACATCTCTACTCCCCTAGAACTGGGATTACAGACACCTATCACCACACCTGCTTAAAAAGAAAGAAAGAAAAGCTTTTTTGCTTTTTTGGTTAGTTTATCTTATGTGTCTGAGTGTGGTTTAGTGAGCTGCCCTGTGGTTGCTGGAATTGAGCTCAGGACCTTTGGAAGAGCAGTGAGTGTTCTTAACCACTGAGCCACCTTTGCTGGCCCCACAGCAGGTGTTCTTAATCTTTGAACCTACTACTCTTCAATCCTAAATTCCTGCTTTAAAATTTCTCCCTAAATCCAGGTTAGGCTACAAATCACACTTCCTTATGTTGCTGTATGTATAATTGTAGGGTTAATGGGGGCCTGGCAGGTCTCAGGCCGCCGGAGGAGGCAGGACGCGGGAAGTTTGGCTGTGCTTACCCCGCCACCGCTGAGTGGGTATGGGAAGCGGGGGGACAAGGGTGGGGGGGGGGGGGGGTAAGGAAGCATGGTCTAAGGCGAGGGCCATAGCCAGAGCTGGCTCAAGGGTGCCCAGGCTTGCAAGGAGGCCGGGCCATCTGGTTCTCAGGCTCCTGGGCATCCAGGCACTGCTGGGACGCTGAGGAAGAGCTGAGAACTGAGTTGGGATCCTCGGGGATGTACCTAGCCCGGAGCCAAGGGGGAAGGGATGTGGAGACCCTGGCTGGTCCCGAGGGGAGAGTCTTTGACTTGACTGTAGTGGGCTGCTGGCTTGGTGGTGGTGGTAGTTGGGAGCACAGGGAGGCTTTCTTCTGGAGATTAGACCATGGCTCTGTAGGCGAAGGCTCTCTATGGCGGATCCCAATAAAAAGCGACAGTCAGTGGTTTTAAGGCGTTTATTGTCATGGTAGAAAGTGGATGAGTAAAACTGTACCCCACTTCTCAGGGTGGGCCTGAGATTAATACCTTTGGCAGGGAGGACTGTCTGGGAAGGAAAGTTCATTGGCTAAGCCTCCAGGCCTTTGGGTTACCTCATTATGAAGGAGATCTGTCTTGAGTCTATGTGACCTATGGTCACATCCTCTACCTGTGAAGGGGCTTGGGGCGTTGCCCTTATGTGACTGATGGCCATAAATCTATGGAGGGCTGCGGGCCAGTGACCTGCCTGGTTTCCTGGGAGTCAGGTGGAAATGACTACCATCCCTCCCTCAGAGTCACTGAGGTTTCTAACCTCTGCTCAACCAGGAACCAGGGTGCCTTTCACTGTCTCACACATAATGTATTTTACTTTCATTCTATTCAAAACACCTTCTAGGGGTTGGGAAGATGGCTCAGTCAGTGAAAGTGCTTGCCTTGCACCCCCAGAACCCGTGTTTTTAAAATAAAAGCCACTCATGGTGAGAAACATCTTTTATCCCAATGGAGAGGTGGAGGAGGCAGACACGAGGCTGCCTGTGGCTTGCTCTCTAGTCAGCCTGGCCTACGGGTAATTCCAGGCCAGTGAGGGACACTGGGCAGCTAGCAAGATGGCTCAGCCTTACGGCGGTCACTGTTGAGCCTGATAACCTGAGTTTGATCCCGGGACCTACACAGTACAGTGGAAGGAGAAAACAGACTGCAAGTTTCTCTGACCTCCACAGCACGAAGTGACATACACATGCTTCTATCCACACCCCCTAAATAAATAAAATGTAATTTAAAAAGGAAAAAAAGAAAACCATTGTATACTGAGCCCGAGTAACAGCCAAAGTCGGTTGTTCTCTTGCTTAGAGACACAAACACGTGCATACACATTCAGACATATGCACAGAGGCACACACACATACAAATACACACAAACACACACATATGTGCACATATATAAACACATACACATATGTGATGACTATTTTTGGTTGTCAGCTTGACTACATCTAGAATTAACCCACGTGTCTGGGTACACCTGTGAGGAAATTTACTTGTCTTTTTTTTTTTGAGGGGGGTCATGTAGTTTGTGTTTTCAGGACGAGGTTTCTCTGTGAACCTTTGGCTGTCCAGGAACTCCCAAGTGCTGGGATTAAAGGTGTGCTCCCCCACCACCTGGTGTGTCTGAACAGCTACAGTGTATTTATATATAATAAATAAATCTAAAAAAAAAAAAAGATTTATTTTAGGCAAATGAGCGCTCTATCTGTGTGTATACCAGCAGGTCAGAAGAGGGCATCAAATCCTGTCACAGATGTTTGTGAGCCACCATGGTTGCTGGGAATTGAACTCAGGACCTCTGAAGAACTGCCAGTGCTCTTAACTACTGAGCCATCTCTCCAGCCCCTGTTGTGTATGTGTGTGCACGCATGCATGTGGTCTATTTATTTGTATTTTATGTGCATTGGTGTTCATGTGTGATGGTGTCAGATGCCCTGGAACTGGATTTACACACAACTGTGAGCTGACAAGTGGGTGATGGGCATTGGTTCCTTTAGTGGAGCTGCCAGGGCTGTTAACCGCTGAGCTATCTCCAGTCCCAATTTTTCTTAACAAAATCATTTGAAGTGGGAAGACCCACCTTTAATCCATATCTTTTGAGGTGGGAAGACACCTTCTGTTGGTAGTCTGCGTTCGTAAAAGACAGGGAAAAAGGAAGCTTTGCCTGCTTGTCTTTGCTCTCATTCCTTCATTGGTTTTAGAACCGAGTTCCTTGAAATTCCTGAGTACACTGAAGAGCAGCTGAGATATCCAGCCTCAAGGATTGAACAGCTGCTGGATTCTTAGACTTTCCATTAGGAGACAGCCATTGTTTGACAAGCTGGACCACAGCCTGTAAGCCACTCTAGTAAGTACACTCTCATATCTATCTATCTATCTATCTATCTATCTATCTATCTATCTATCTATCTATCTATCTATCTAAACATACACACATATATACACACAAACATACATAGATACACACATATATATACATATATACATATACACAAATATATGAACACACAGACACCACACACATTTACATTTACACAAACATATACATAACACATACACATGCATGCATATATACAAACATATACACATTACACACAGCACTTTCTAGTTTCTACCTTGATGGATTTAAAATGAATGCTTTTGGCATGTACCAACTTTTTTTTCAGATTTATTTATTTCATGTATGTGAGTATACTGTCACTGTCTTCAGACACACCAGAAGAGGGCATCAGATCTCATTACAGATGGTTGTGAGCCACCATGTGGTTGCTGGGAATTGAACTCAGGACCTCTGGAAGAGCAGTCAGTGTTCTTAGCCACTGAGCCATCTCTCCAACCCGGGTTTTCATATTTAAAATTTATTTTTTGTTTGTTTGTTTTTTGAGATGTGTTTTTTTTCCCTGAATAGCCCTGACTGTCCCAGGACTCACTGTGTAGAGCAGAGAAACCCCTGTCTTTGCCTCCCAAGTGCTGGGATTAAAGGTGTGCACCACCACCACCTAGTTTAAAGTTCACTTCTTACACAGTATACTGTCTTCTGAAAATATTTATTGATTTCTATTTTACGTGTATGAGTGTTTTTCTCACATGTGTGTTTATGTATCATTTGCATGCAGTACCTTCAGAGGTCAGAAAAAGGCATTGGATCCTCTGGAACTAGAATTTCAAATATTTCTGAGCTACCATGTTTGGGAATCAAGCTTAGGTTCACTGCAAGAACAGCCAATTTCTTAACTGTTAAGTTATTTCTCTAGCCGTGATAGGTCACTTTAAAAATTACTTCAGCCTAGCAGGTGGTTCTCCACACCTTCAATCCCAGCACTTGGGAGGCAGAGGCAGGCAGCTGAGCTGGAGAGCAGCCTGGACAGACAGAGTTCCAGGACAGCCAAGGCTATACAAAGAAACCGTGTCTCTTTTCTTTCTTTCTTTTTTTTTTTTTTTTTTTGGAGCTGGGAACCGAACCCAGGGCCTTGCGCTTGCTAGGCAAGCGCTCTACCGCTAAGCTAAATCCCCAACCCCGAAACCGTGTCTCAAAAAACAAAACAAAACAAATAAACCAAAAACCCACTTTGGGGACAGTTTGGTCTGCATAGTGAGTTCCAGGCCAGCCAAGGATGCGTAGTAAGGCCCAGTCTTAAACCACAAACAAAAGGAAACAAACAAAAATCAAAACAACCCCCTCCCCAAATTATCAATTAAATCTACCACTATCCCTCACCCCACCCCCACAGGTAGAAATGAACCTGGGGTTTCATCCATGGTGAATAAATGCCCCAACACTGAGCTGTACACCCAGTCCAAGGGGTCATTTAAAAACAAACCTATTTTCTGTGTACAGTGGTTTGTTTGCATGCGTGTCCATGTACCACATGCATGCCTGGTATCTGAGAGCTATCAGATTCCCTAGAACTTACAGGGGGTTAAGAACTCACAGAGGGGGGTTGGGGATTTGGCTCAGTGGTAGAGCGCTTGCCTAGGAAGTGCAAGGTCCTGGGTTCAATCCCCAGCCCCCCCAAAAAAAAAAAAAAAAAAAAAAAGAACTCACAGAGGACTCGAACTTGAGTCCTCTGGAAGTGTAACCAGTGCTCTTAATGTCTGAGCCATCTCTCCAGCTCTTGTTTTTTTGTTTTTGTTTTTTCTTGTTTTTTTGTTTTTTTAAGATTTAATGTTCATTTTTTGTTAAGATTTAATATTCATTCATGCATATAATGCATTTAGATAAAATCCACCTCCATTCCTTTTTCTCTAATTCTTCCTTTATTACCTAACCACTACCCCCCCATTCATGTGCATGTCTCTGTCTTCAAATGTCCACTGAGCACATTTCATGCCATGTGTATGTGCACGGGTATAGGACCACTCGCTTGAGCGCGGGCAGCCTATCAGGTCTCGAATCCCTAAGAACACTGACATTCCCACTCCCAGCGGGGGCTGGGCTCATGAGCTCCTCTCCAGTCCATGCTGATAGTCTTTTCACTGGGACGTTTGCATAACCGACGTCTAATGTGATTACTCATAAGTCAGCTTAAGTTGTGTACATTTACCTTGTAAATGTGTACGTGTTTGCAGGTGCACAGCGACGGCTCATGGAAGAACTGGGTGTCCTGTTCTACCAGTCTTTCCTTCTTCCCTTGGGACAGGGTCTCTCACTGAACCTGGAGCCAGCATGAAGACCAGCAAGCTCCAGGGAACCTGTTGTCTAACTTCCATAGCTGTGTTATAGACACACACTTGGTCATGCCCTGCTTTTTGCATGGGTCCTGGAGACTTGAACTCAGGGCCTTGTGTTTATACAACCTGTGCTGTTACCTTCTAAGCCATTTCCCTAACCCTAAACAGTTGCCATTTGTGCTTTATTTGTCTCATTTATTCTTTGTTCCCTTTTTCACTCCTTTTACATCAAGTACTTTTCATAGTTAGAGGATGAGATAATGCTCTTAGAGTTCTCCTCAGGGCTTGCTTTCCAGCGTCCACCTTTAGGTCCAGCACAGTCTACCTTCCGAGTATTACAATAGTGTTTCCATTTCTTCCTCCCTGGTCTTCATGCCAGTGTAGTCACCACCCACCACCAAACCTCCACTGTTTTAGAAAACCGGAGTAAAGGGGCTGGAGAGAGGGCTTTGTGGTTACCAGCACTTGCTTCTCATGCAGAGAACCTAATCTGAATCCCCAGAACCTATACCTGGCTACTCACAAGTACCTCTAACTCCAATTTCAGTAACACAATATCCTCTTCTGGCTTCAACAAGCACACACATTGGAATGGCACACATAAACTCAGGCACACACAGACACACACAGACACACACACACACACACACTCAGACACACACAGACACACACACACACATATACATACACACACACATATACACACATACACACACATACACACACACACACACACACACACACACACACACACACACAAACACAAACACAAACATATACACTCAGACACACACAGACACAAACATATACATTCAGACAGACACAGACACACAAACACACACAAACATATACACACACACAGACAGACACACACACACACACACACACAATCTTTAAAAAAATAAATAGTGCAAGTATGGTAGCACACCATTTTAGTCCCAGCACTTGGGTGGCAGAGGCAGGCAGATCTCTGTGAGTTCAAGGTCAACCTGTCTACATAACAAGTTCCAGGCCAGCCAGGGCTACATGTTGAGAACCAGTCTCAATATATTAATTAACAGATACTTATAATATTTTTTCTAATGGGGCTGGAGAGATAATCGGTACTTTAGGCTCTTTGCTCTGTGTTCCCAGCACCCACACCAGGCAGCTCACAAATGCTTGGAATTCTAGCTCCAAGGGACCTAACACACAAGACCTAAGACTTTCTAAAAAAGCCCCAACACTGGGCATGAGGACCACTCTTTTAAGTTGTCAGTCGCTTTGTCCACAGGACTCTCAAGACATAGCAGGGCCATTGCTATTGCTCCCGGTGCCTCCTCGAGGTTGAAGGTAAGTTCTTATTGAAGAAGACATGTTGTGCTTCTGACACAGGGTCCAGAGGATCTAAGCTAGATCTGAACGGAAAACTTCCTCCCAGAGGATTAGCTTTTATGGTCTCAGAAAGTGCCATGTAAGCTTCCAAAGGAGAGATGAAACTAATGTCCTACTCAGCGGGGCCATCTGTGAACCAAAACATGACCAGCATGGAACAATACTTCTAAGGGTGCACTGCTGACGCTGGCATGTGTACATTCTTGGTAACCAACCAGTGTGCTCGCTCTCTCTCTCTCTCTCTCTCTCTCTCTCTCTCTCTCTCTCTCTCAAGACAGGGTTTCTCTGTGTGGCCCTGGCTGTCCTGGAACTCTGTACACCAGGCTGTCCTCAAACTCACAGAGATCTGTCTGCCTCTGCTTCCCCAGTGCTGAGATGAGAGGCAGGTACCACCACTGAGCCCAACAGCTCTCTAATTGGACTCAAATCGCACTCAACAAGAGGGAAATCATGACAGCTACCCAGGGTTAGTGAAGTCATGGATCTTGGATGAGAACCTACAACTGCCACTTTACTTAAGCAGCATAAATCCTAACAGAAATCTAAGTATTTGTCCTTATACCCAGACAGAAGTAGTCACTGTCTTTGAAACAGAGACCCTTATAGAAAACCATGAACGATAAAAATGCAGAGTTGTGCACGCCAGGCTCGACTGATACACATCTATAACACAATTCCTGTACCTCAGGCTCAAGGATCATTGTGAAGAGGGGTGGAAAGATCCTAAGAGGGGAAGAAACAGAAAGTTTGCTGGTGGTGGACCTCTGTGAGTGTGAGAGCCAGCCTGATCTACATAGTGAGTTCCAGGACAGCAACGCTACATAGAGATACCCTGTCTCAAACAAACAAACAGGAAATGTTAGGGAGACCACACCTGTGAAGCCTCACCATGACTGTCTAAATGAGACCTGACAAGGATGTCCCAGTAGACACGAATGTGTGTTATGGTAAATACTTAATATCAATCGAGGGTTTCTACCCCACCTTTGATCATTCAGTTCCCAGACAGAATTATGTCTACTGCCCTGCTAATAACCCAGAGATATGACTTACCGTGTTCTGCTGGGCCACTCTTACTCCAACTGGCCAGTCCTCCTGGCCGATTCTCACCATCCCCTACTGTATGGCATTGGCTCCTCTCTCCATTCTCCTCCTCAGACTGCAAGCCAGGGAACTGAAACCCCACCTACCTCTCCTGCCGAGCCATAGGCTTCAGCGTCTTCATCCAACCAATGGCTTTAAATTAAGGAACAAGGTCGTATAGCATCACTAGGTATATGTGAGGATTTTCTCATCCCTGAGGCAACCAGAACTTGGGGGCCAGTATCAGCATTATAACGCACAGCAAAAGAGCAAAACTCAGAATTCTTTGCCCAGGAAGATGTGAGAGAAGGGTGCATGGTACCTGAGAACAGGTAACCAACCAGCCACAGCGCAGAATGTAAGCTGGAATGAGTGCGTTATTTTAAGTTTTATTTACTCAGAGAACAGCCTAGCTATATGGCCAAAGTATTTGTAAATATATTTTGACTCTGAGTCTTATTTCTGAGGGGATGGGGGTAGAAGGAAGAACCAAGACCTAACTTCTACAAACGTGGAAGGGGGAAAGGTCATGAGACCTAAACCCAGACAAAGAACTCTGGGCAATAAAAACCTGGAGAAATAGTTCTGTAGCAATAGAACACACCAATTAATGCTCAGCCTTGGAAACACATATATAAGTAACTTTATACACACTGCATAGGAACACGGACACACGCACATGCACACACACACACACACACACACACACACACATCTAAAAAGTGGCCATGAGGGGGCTGGAGAGATGGCTCTGCTGTTGACAGCACTGGCTGCTCTTCCAGAGGTTCTGAGTTTAATTCCCAGCAACCACATGGTGGCTCACAACCATCTGTAATGGGATCTGATGCTCTCTTCTGGCATGTAGGCATAGATATACATAAAATAAATAAATAGTCTTTTTTAAAAAAGTGGCCATGAATTTGAGAGAGAAGGGAAGGGGCAGGATGATGTAATTGTACTGTAATCTCAAAAAATAAAAACATAATTTAGAAAAGGAGAAAATTAGGAAAAGAGGTTAACTGACCTGGGGACAGATTAGGGGGATGCACCTCTCCCTGGGCACAGGGCAGGTAGAAGCAGGCTAAAACCCTGTTAAAACTGTTACAACCACCTTTTCGCTAATGATACGCTGTTTCTGTTTACCCTTAAGCCTCTCTTCTCTGGCTCATTTTCCTGTGAGTAAGCAAAGACACTGGGGCTGGGGCAATCTGCCTCTTTAATTAGCAGCTGATGGTCTCTGTCTTGCTGTCTGAGCATCCTTGAGCAAAGAGACTGTCTACTAGTCAGCCAGACTATCAGGATGCCTGGACCAGCCATCCTGAGCGCTCCGTGAACACTTTGAGACAACTGTGCAAGTGATTACAGCTGGCTGCCCTGGTTACTGAAGCGCGCACCGTGCCAGGGCTGTTTGAAACTGTTCCAGACACTGATAATTAAAAGCCTGGATGAACCATTGCCACTGTGGCTGAAGGAGGAGCATGTGGAGGTGGGGGAGGGGGTTACTAGATGGTGACAAGGCTGTGATTGGTCTAAACACAAGCCTTAAGACTTGGGGTGGTAGCTCATGCCTTTAGTCCTAGTACTGAGGAGGCAGAGTCAGAGTGATCTCTGAGAGTTCAAGGCCAGCCTGGTCTACAGAGCTAGTTGCAGGACAGCCAGGGATACACAGAGAAACCCTGTTGGGGGCATAGGGGAAGCTTGGGATGATCACCAGGCTATGATTGGCCAAGGAAATGGGTCTATGAGCAGGCTACTTAGACTCACCCAGTGAGTCACTTGGGAGACTCGTGCTTCCTCACCTGGCACTGCGACATCAGGTCCAGGAGACATCTCTTGGAGCTGAAGAGATGTTCATTGGGTAAAACATGACCAGAGTTTGACTCCCTAAAACCCATGGGAAAAAAAAAGCCAGGCTTGACAGACGATGAAGCCTATAACTCAGGCCTGGGGAAGCAAAGACAAGTGTCTATCCGGGCTCTCCAGCCAGCTGGTCCACTCAAATTAGCAAGCTCCTGGCTCACCGAGAGACCTGTCTCAGAAATAGAATATAAAACAAATATAATATAATATGGTATAAAATAGTAGGGCGGCCTATCACTGCTGCTCCTGTAAGTAGCCTTAATGAACATCACTGGGTCACCAAACAGGAAAACAAACAGAAATAGCAAGAAAAACAGAGGGGGCTGGGGATTTAGCTCAGTGGTAAACAGGGGACAGCTCCAAAAAAAAAAAAAAAAAGAAAAAAAAAAAAAAAAAAAAAAAGAAACAGAGGGGACCTAATAGTTCTCTTTGGTTTTGTTTGTTTGTTTTGTTGGGTTTTTTTGTTTTTGTTTTTTATCATTGTTGTTTTTTTTTTTTTGGTTTTTTTTTTTTTTTTTTTGAGATAGGGTCTCACCATGTAGACCAAGCTGGCCTGGAACTCATAGAGATCCTCCTGCCTCGGTCCTCAGTATGCTGGGAATAAAGACTAGCTCTACCAGCTCAGCCCATTTAAGGGGATTAAAAAAGTGTATGTGAGTACACTATAGCTATCTTCAGACACACCAGAAGAGGGCATCAGATCCCATGACAGATGGTTGTGAGCCGCCATGTGGTTGCTGGGAATTGAACGCAGGACCTCTGGAAGAGCAGTCAGTGTCCTTAACCACTGAGCCATCTCTCCAGCCTTTATGGGGCTTTTATTGTGAAATTAACAGCTACAGTTGTTCTGTAAGCCGCCCTCCAGGAACAGCTCCTTCCTCTCTAGCATGCACTTCCATCTGTCCTTGGGAAAGTTTGTAAATGACACTTAAGTGGCACAGGACTAAAGCAGCATTCGAGGGGACCGGAAATGACGTCAATATTTTTACTCCTATTGGTCAATATTTTTACTCCTATTGTTTAGACAGCCCAAGACCTTAAAAAGAGAGCAAAGGAAAAAAAAACTGCATATATTTACCCACTGTTAGCATTTCCAGGTCTTCTTTGAGCCCCGCTGGTTTTTCTGTGGTACACATTTCTTCCAGCCTGAAGTCTTTCCTTTGACTCACTAGTTGGATAATCTGTTCCTTCCGTGTGTAATCTGGGGTTAAGCATATCCAACACATTTTTCTTTCAGACACTGTAGTTTCAATATCTTGAAGTTCAACTAAAGAGGTTTGTTTGGTTAGGTTTGTTTTTTTTTTGGTTCTTTTTTTTCGGAGCTGGGGACCGAACCCAGGGCCTTGCGCTTCCTAGGCAAGCGCTCTACCACTGAGCTAAATCCCCAACCCCAGGTTTGTTTTTTGAGACAGGGTTTCTCTGTGTAGCCCCGGCTGTCCTGCAAATTGCTCTGTAGACCAGGCTGGCCTCGAACTCACAAACATTTGCTCACCTCTGCCTCTGGAACACTGGGATTAAAGGCATGTGCCATCACTGCCTGGCTTCAACTAAAACTTTTAGAATTTCACATGTCCCTACTTAATTTAACAATATTTCCTTTGTTAGTGTGTATACTACAGTTTCTATAACTATTCCAACCAGTGCTTAATTAGTCTGTCATTTCAGGTTTGGTTTCAGTTATGAGTCAGTTTTTGGGTTTTTTGTTTTGTTTTGTTTTGTTTTGTTTTTGTTTTGTGTTGTTTTTTTGTATGCCTGGCCTTTTTTTTTTTTTTTTTTTTTTTCTGCCATGTATCTTTTTTGCTGATTTTAAAAATAATTTTACTTTGTTATGTTCTATTCTAGTATTCATATAAATATTCTGAACTTTGTTCTGGGACAGAGTTACATTCTTTGGGAATAGTTGGCCTCTTCCTGGGTTTGCTTTCTTGGGTAGGACCAGACTGATGCTGAGTCTGTGGCTAATTTGCCCTGCTACTGAGGCAGAACCTTCTGAGTACTGTCCCCAGTAGATTCCACATCTCCCCTCTGCTGCTGCTGAAGGAGCCAATTTCTGTCACCGGCTTCTTTGACCCTAGCTCGGCCTGTCCTCCACGTGTGAGCACAGACTATTCACTGCAGCCCTGCCTCACAGTCTCCCAGAACACAATCTCCATACCCCTGTGTCTCTCGAGTCTCCCCATCTGTCTTCTTTCTGGTCCTCTGCCCTGTGGACTCCAGCCCTGGCCTCCAGGCACCCAGATTCTTCCTCTGAACTCAGGACAGCTGCCAGGTTGCGCTTCATTTCTCTCCTCCTGCTTCAGACTGGAAACTTCCAATGCTTCCCTCCTCCTCTCATTGGTTTTCTCTACCTTAGAGAAAAAAAAAAACCAACAAAGGCCGGAGAGATGCCAAGCCCCCCCACCTGGAGTCCAAATGTTGGGAGGAGAAAACTGACTCCTGGAATCTGTCTTCTGACTCCCACAGAAGTGCCATGGTGTAAACACCCACCGTTCCCACACACAAACACAAAACAAAAAAACCAAGCCCCCTTATCATAGCTCTTTTTAATGTTAAATAATTAGGTTTAAATATATCAAAGTAAGCGTAGGAGATTTAAGCAGAAAATTACAAAATGTTGATGGAAGAAATGACACAAAACCTAAAAGGAAAATGCACCCTGTAAGGGTTTGGAAGACACACCCAGGACTATTTCTCTCTGAGTATAGTTACAATTTCCTTCAGTCCCGATCAAAATCCCACAGGGTTAGTGTTCTAGGCATCAACAAAGGAAGTGTGAAAAACACCTGGAATCCTTGAGTCTGGGCAGCCAAGGCACCCTGGGTTCTACACACACACACACACACACACACACACACACACACACACACACACACACACACACAAGGAAGATGAGAGAGCAAGTCAATGTAGAAAAATTGTCTTTGAACAAATGATGCTGGAACAATTGAACGTCCACAAACAATTGGAAGAAGAGGAGCTCAAAATCAACATCATTCTATGCCTCACACAAAAATTAAACAAATATGGAGCCCAGACGTAAAATAAAATAACTATGAAACTTTTAGGAGAGAACTTAAGAGAAAATGATCTTGGCATAGAAAAGCAATCCTTAGGTTTGATTCCAAATTACAGCGCTTAACAGAAAGAAAAAAAAAAAGATGAACAGACATTACATTTGAAAATTTTGGCTCTGCAAAGACAACATTATGACAATGAAAAGCTCAGAGACAGGCTAAAACAAGACGGTGTAAGCCTCTCATCCTGCAGGAGAAGATTCTGGAAAAATATCTAAATGGGAAGCACCAGAAGATTCCTCTCTACCTAGACAATTTGCATGGGCAGGATCTTGTCTCTTACAATTATTTCCCAACTTTCCAGTCCACTGAGAGTTTGGAAGCTCGGGGGAGGGGAAAACCAACGCGTGGCAGTTTGTTTTGAGCAATGTTAGCTCTTGGTGTGACAGCAGCTGTCCGCTCTCCTGCTCATGGGCAGGCAGCTGTGCACATGCTCCAGAAACAGCGAGCTGGAGCCAGGTTGAGTAAAGGGGGTTCTGCTCTCCAAACACAGGGATGCAGGCTCAGGTCTTTAACGGTTGATTTGCCTTGGAGGTGCAGACAAAGAGGCAGGTGGCCATCGAGGGCGCACCTCCCCCATTGTTGCAGGCCCCTCCCTCTAGCTGAAGTGACAAGATGGGGATTTAAAGGGCCAATGTTCTTTTTTTCCCCCTCTCTCTTTTTCTCCTTTCAGGGACCAGAATTTAAACATTAAGGCAGTAATCAAGAACAGTTAGATATACAGTGAAAATTAGAAAGTGATGGTGTATGACTGGGCACAGGGCTTTTCAAAGACCTGAGAGGACATCAAAATGCACTTCCCGGGCTGATCATCACATAGAAATACTCAGAGCAATTAAAATACATATAGGGCCTGTGAGAGGGCTCAGCCAGAAAGGTGCTTGCCTCCAAGCCTCGTGATTTGAGTTTGATCTCTGAAACCCACATGGTGCAATGAGAAAACTGACTTGCAAATGCTGTCTACTGTTTCATGTTTGCCATGAAACATATGCAAAATAAATAAATGGAAACAAATCTTTAAAATACATATTATTTTGCATGTATTTTAGTGCACATGGATGAATATATAAATACACAAGAAAATTACCAAGCCAAGAAAGCTCTCTGGAGGAGGAGAAATCTGCTTTCTATAATCACCACATTATCAGACCAACCCATCCAGAGCTGAACAATGGCAAAAATCACAAGGCAGAAAAAAACCCAGGAAACTATACTTCTGTCTGTCTTCCTGTCTTTCTGTCTTTCTGCCTTTCTTCATTTTTTTCCTTCCTTGCTTCCTCTCTCCCTCTCTCCCTTCCTTTCTTCCTTCTCAATATGTCTCCTTGGCTGGCCTGGAACTTGCTCTGTAGACCAGATTGGCCAGGATAGGATGGCCCCCTTTCACAGAAAAAAGAAACCAACAGAAATGGTCCCTGAAAAACACAGATGGCAGGTCTCGAAGAGGAAAGGCCCCTTCCAGTTGCCACCAAACCTTTGTCTGTTCCTGGTTGTCTGCAGCTGATGCTGTCACAAGGAAAACAGGATTCAAAGAGCATTCTGGGAAATGGTTTGCCAAGCTCTGAACTTTGAAGTTTGAAATCGAGCTAGTCCTGGTGATGCATGCCTGTAATTCCAGGACCAGAGAGGTAAAAGCAAGAAGACATAAATTCAAGGCCAGACTGGGTAACATGACCAACCAATTTGTTGGTGGGTAACTCACCAACAAATAATGGAAATGAAAAGAAGGAAAAAAAGAGTGAAAATAAAGTGAGATGGTTTATATATGCTTAACCCAAGGAGTGGCACTATTAGAAGGTGTGGTCCTGTTTGAATAGGTGTGGCCTTTTGGGAGTAGGTGTGGTACAGTAGGTATGGGCTTTAAGAACCTCATTCTAGCTGTCTGGAAGTGAATATTCTACTAGCAGCCTTCAGATGAAGATGTAGAACTCTCAGCTCCTCCTGCACCATGTACCTGGATGCTGCCATGCTCCGACCTTGATGATACTGGACTGAACCTCTGAAACTGTAAGCCAACCCCAATTAAATGTTATCCTTTATAAGACTTACTTTGGTCACGGTGTCCACCTACATCAGATGCCTCCCAATCACCTGTAACTCTAGCTCAAAGGAATCTGATACCCTCTTCTGGCCTCCTCTAGTACTACATTACACACACACACACACACACACACACACACACACACACACACACACACACACAACCATTTCAATTATTTTGGCTTCAGAATTTTTTGTTTCTTTTTTAGGTTTTTGTTTTTCTGTTTTTTTTTTTTTTTTTTTTTGTTTTTTTTGTTTTCATAAAATTCTTTCTTTGTTGGTTTATTTTTATCTTTTTTTTTTTATTTTTATTTCTCCCATATGGTTTTTGTTTATTTTAGGGGGGGTGAAGAGGGGGGGGGGGGGGTTGGGGATTTAGCCAAGGTGGAAGGGCGCTTGCCGGGGAAACCAAAGGCCCGGGGGTTGGGCCCCAGCCCCAAAAAAAAAAAAAAAAAAAAAAAAAAAAAGAAAGAAAGAAATGGCAGCTCGAGTACAGACAAACCACACCAGGCCAAGATGGTCCCATGCGGAAGAGGTTTATTGGGATCTCGAGGACAGGGGGTTGGGGGTGAAGAGGGAGAAGAGAGAAAAAGAGGAAGGGGGCAGAAAGGGTCTGCCTTTTACTTGAACTGTGACATAAATGGTCTCAGGTGAAGGTAGGAGCTGAACCAAATGTATGCTGGGAATGTACGGTCATTGCCATGGCAACAGATATGCAGGTGACCAGGTGATGTCACTGCTAGAGACAAAAGCGGTTCCTGCTACCAACATACCTCTCTTTTTCCTATCATAAAGAGAAGAAGTGGGGAGGGGGAGCTGATGTGTGAAAGGGGAATAGGGGCACCGTGTCTCTTAGGCTGCTTCCTGCTATCTTGGGCATTGTCAGTTTCGGGGTACAGCTGACTTTCACCATCAGGGCCCACTTGTTAAATGTTCACATCAGGCTCCTTGTGGACAGCGGCTGGTACTCCTGTAACAGGAGCTGATTAATAGTTTGGTTAGAATTTTTTTGTATCTGTCATTGAAGGAATGTAGAGACAAGATTAATGAGGCAGGGAGCGAATAGTAACTCCAGAAAGATGACTAGGTGAGGTGTTATGAAAGGGAGTGTCCACTTCCGTATAGGATTTTCAAAAATCCAGGAATTGGAGGCCTCGTGTTCCTTGGAATTCTGTGTGTCTGATTGTAGCTCTTGGATTTTTATCTCTCACTATCCTGGATTGGTTGGTGTAGAAACAGCGTTCTTCTTAGAGGAACAGGCAAAGACCACCTTCCTTAGCTCTCAAGACATCCAGCCCCCATTGATTCTGAAGCACCACAGCTGCCAAAGAATCAATCTGTTTCTGGATGGTAAGCATGGTCTCAGACATTTTTTGAAAACTGCTGTTAATCTCATAGGTGAACTTATTATATTGGGTCATGGGAGTCGTTATCCCTGCTATCCCAGTGCCAGCACCTATGGCCACCCCTGCAGCGACCAAGAGTGGCAGGACCTGAGCTGTCCTCTTATACTGGGCAGCTACCATGTCTACAGCTGGGATTGGCAGGGGCTCATATCCCTGGATTTCTCCTAGTTCGTGGGAAAGGAGCACCAACATGAGAACTCCTGGCCAGCAGGCAGGTAGGCGATGACATAAAGGATTGACGTGTTTTGGACTGCAGGGCCTTGTGGCATAGATGAGGTATCAAGGGTTGTGGTTCTATTGCGGTCTGGGGAGCCTAGCGTTCCTACAGAACGACACAGATGTCTTAAAACAGCTAGCCACGCCAAAAAGAGGGATAGAGAAAAGGTATGGAGTCATGACAGCATCAGAGTCAGGGCAGCTGACAAAAGATGAGGTAAGATTCCTTGGCAGTATCGCCGGAGAGGCCGTAAGTGGCGGTCATGAGTTAGTTCCAGAGGGTACACACAGCCAGCAGTATTTAAAGCGGCCAGGTCAGGTGCCATTAAGGAATTGGTATACCGAGGACAGGGTCTGAAGCAGAAGGTGAAATGACAAGTTGGTGCCATTTATGAGGAGGGATGTCAGAGAGGTATGGACCTCGGAGGAGTGTTTGATTACTTCTCCTACTTTTCCAATATCTAGAGGTTGGGCAATTGAGACATATTTTCTCTGGATGCGGATAGTACTTACTGGGGGATCTGGCTTGATTTTTACAGTAGAGTTAACCAACAGCTCCTGTCTCCCACCTGGGATTCCATGGGTCTTGTATGTAGAAAAAGAGTGTCTTGCATTGTTGATAGAAGAAGTGATTGGTCCGTGATCCTAGCATATGTATCTAACAAGATCAATATGGGCAGCCAACGTATTTGTCCAGCCATGTTTTACAATAGTGTTTTGTCTGGTCAAAGAGTAAGCAAGTAAAGAGATCATAATATTTAGATGGGATAACCAATACAGGGATGACAGCAATTTGGATCCATTCCTGGCATCCAGCCATGGAGCAGTTTCCAGACCCTATTTGGAAAGACTTTGTTTAGTAACAGAGGGGTTCTGGAGCTCTTAGACTCGGGGGTCTATCTGAGAAGCTGGTAAAGGAAGCCACATGTCCGTGTTAGTGGGTTGGCTGACTAGAAGGAGCAGAGGGGCTGCTAGTGAGCTTGGGTTTAGGTGAATGGGTGGAGCAAAGCAAATAGATAGAGGCTCCCAACTTAGCTAGAAGATCCCCTCCCAATAAGGGGACCAGGCATGTTGGCACTACCAAGAGGGGTGAGAGGTACACCCCTAAAAATGTAACTAAGAGGTAGGGTCTGGTGAGGAAGGTAAGATTGTCCTCCTACCTCAACAATAGGAAAACGGAAGAGAGAAGTGGGTCCCCAAAACTGTCAGGACTGAGTGGGTGGCCCCAGTGTCCAAGAGGAAGGAGATGGGCCACCTACATATCATGATGGCTACCCCAGGCTCCCTGCTAGTGATGGCGGTGGTTGGGTCAAAGGAGCTCAGGCCACTTCAGTCATCCATAGCCAAGCCTAGATCGGCTGGAGAGTTATCTGGGAGTCCTGCACAACATGAGTGCAATTGGCAGCCCAATGTCCCTCCCAGTGGCACCTAGGACATGGCCTCTTTGGCTTGCAGAAGTTAGGACAAGCTCTTGCCCAATGACCTTGTTGACCACATTTGTAGCAGGAGTCTGGTGGTCTCTTAGCCTTAGAAGACTAGGAGTCCGGGGCAGTGCTGGGGGCTGGCCAGACAGCATGTGCCAGCATATGGTACTTTAGTCTGCGAGCCATATCATCCCTTCCATGGTACACTTTGAAGGCCAGCACCAAAACTTCTGCCTGTGGAGTTAGCCCCACCCCCTAGCATTTTAAGTTGTCTTTTATGTCGGGGTAGCTCTGGAAAAAGAAGTAGGTCATCAGGAGTTGCTTGCCTTCTGAGTTTTCAGGGTCCAGATTAGTGTACTGCAATAAAGCCTTTGTGAGGCGTTCTATAAATTGGGATTGGTTTTCCTGTTTTTCCTGGATGACCTCTTGGAGTTTTTCAAAATTCACTCATTTTAAGGCTGCCCTGCGGAGACCGGCCAGGAGGCAGGTTATGAATCTATCTCTGGGTAAAATACCATCTTGTGGAGTTATAATTCCATCAGAGATCTGTCAGGTCCTGCCTCAGATCCAATCGGACATGGTCCATCTGTTTGATGGACCTCATCTGCATGTGTTCTTGCCTGCTCCCAAACTCGCCAGCGTTCGGAGGAAGTAGATTATGAGTGAGGATCATATGTACATTGTGGAGAGTCAAGCTGTAAGACTGAGTAATGTACTGAAACTCTTTAACGAAGGTGAAGAAGTTAGAGGTACAGGAACCCAGTCTGCTTTAGAGAGGGGTTGGAGTGAAGATAGGTAAACGCTTGGGCATAGAGGACCTCTTTCCATTTACCAGACCCCTGGCAGTGTGTACGAAGATCCCAGAAGATTATCAGATTTACTGTGCCATTAAGTGGCTATTTGGAGCCATTTTCTAATGGGTACTGAGTCCAGACTTAATTGCAAAGTCGTATCAGTTTTAATGCCCTGAAGTGGGGCGTTAATTTCAGAGATTTGAAAATTTCCAGGAGACATCCCAGTGGGGGATGCTAGAGGTACCCAAGACAACGAATTACTCATTGGGGAGTTTCTGAATTATTTGTCCTGGCGTCCCAGTGAGTAATTCAATAACAACACTCGGCCAGGCTGAGTGTCTGAGTCTTCACTTAGATTCCCGGAGGCTATATACGGCAGCAAGTCCCAACCCACCGGAAAGAGTTCTTACCCAGGCCTTGGAATTTCTAATTGGCTGCAAATGCCCGGAGCGGGTGGGGAGCAAGGAGCGGCTTTCGAGGGAATATTCACCCAATGGTCAAGCCAAAGTCTTATCTTGGACCTTGGCTGTGGAGGACCAACCCCCTTATCCCATAAAGTCTGGCCAGGGCCTATCTGGGAAATTAGGGGTCCTCTTTGCCATCTAGAGGAAAAAAGTACCAATCTGCTGGTGTTTGTGCAAAGATTTTAGCAGTCTGGTAGCAGGAAACGCATATGACCATTAAGATATACCCCCACAATTTCCTTAATTAAAAAACGTATTTGTTTTTGTGTTTTATGTGGGTCTATGTGTAGTTCTGCTTGTCTTTGTGTGCACCAGGAGTGTGCAGTACCCATAGAGGTCAGAAGAGGGAGTCAGGTCCCTGGGGATCCCCTGAACTGGGCTCACAGGCAATTGTGAGTCATCAGATGTGGGTACTGATTAGAGACCTTGGGGTTGCTGCAAAAGAAGTGGAGCCGTGTTCCTAACTGTTGAGCCATCTCTTCAGCTGCTTTTTACCCAAATTCCTTATTTATTTTATTCATAGAACCATCATAATTTATAGGGCAGTATACTGAAGGTAATCAAAAGGAAGGAAGGAAGAAAAGAAAAAAACAGAGGGATGACTGAGTTAAAATGCTTTGAACTCCCTGGTGGTAGCCCATGCTTCTCGACATAGTCCTCCAAAATGCTCTGGATTTGTGAATGAAAGGTATGCACGAGCTCTCGAACACACACACACACACACACACACACACGCACACACACACACACACACGCACACACACATGCACACACAGGTGCGTGCCCAGCCTTATGTTTAATATGTCCTAAGCAGCTCCAAGGCAGGGTTACTCTTGCTACCTCAGACCCAACTGGGGAAGTGGCTCCTGGGGCCGCTTCCCTGACTTTTACATGGTTGGATGCTTTCTCTCCTGCTCCCTCAGGTCTCATTTCTCTGCTTCCCAGTTCATGGCGATTCAAAAACTCCTCTCTCCTACTCTCTTACTGGGGAAATCTAAAGTTCCACCTCTGTCTCCCTGCTCAGCCTTTGGCCACAGGCAACCTTATTTCACCAATCGAAGCCAACTGGGGACAAGGGACCCTCATGTCTTACAGGCAGATGTGCTGGTTCCTGAGTAATTTTGGGAGCTGAATTAACACAAATAGCATTAGAACCAAACCACAACAATAGATGGATGGATGGATAGATAGATGGATGGATGGATAGATAGATAGATAGATAGATAGATAGATAGATAGATAACAAGAGCGTTGAGTTCAGTGGGAGAGAAACATGTTACATATATGGGATTCTCAAAAAGGTCATCAGCACAGGAGGCCGGAAGGGGTGGGTTGTTGGGTGGGAGAATATCTCATATAAGAAGGGGGAGAGGGGATGTGATAGGGGGTTTATAGATGGGAAACCGGAAAAGGAGATAACATTTGAAATGTAATTTAAAAAATCCAATTGAAAGAAAAGGTCATCAGCATATTTTTTCACGCAACCTTTGCTGCAGAGCTGGTATTCTCAGTCCTAGCAGCAAACAAGGGACTGGAGAGATGGCTCAGTGGTTAGGAGCACCTGCTGCTCAGAGAGAGCCGTGTGCTTGTTCTCAGCACCTACATGGCGGCTCACAACCATCTGTAGCTCCATCTCAGGGGACTCAACACATTATTCTGGGGTCTAAGGGAACACACACACACACACTCACAATTAAATAAATCTTTAAAAAGAAAGAAGGAAGGAAACAGTGAATGAAGAGTCCTGTGTCCTGCACAGCGGTCATTCAAATGCAAGGGGAAAGTTATATTTGTTGCCAGATAAACAAGAGTCATTACACATAGACTTGCCCTGCAAGCTGTGCTTCTGTGGGCCCTTCAAGGGAAAAAAGAAATGTCAGTAGATGGTAACTGGAAGCTGTGAGACGTAAAGATTTTAATAAAGCCATGGTGCACTGATGGGTCAATGCACAAGGATGAGCCTTTGCACAGTTGCCGCCATTGCACACTGTCCAAGTTAGGCTTTCTATTGCTATGATGAAATACCATGACCAAGGCAATTTGGGGACGAATGAGTTTATTTGGCTTATGCTTCCAAATCACTGTTCATTGCTGAAGGAAGTCAGGACAGGAACTCAAAAAGAGCAGGAACCTTCTGCAGAGGCAGAAACTGATGCAGAAGCCATAGAGGGGTGCTGCTCACTGGCTTGCTCCCTGTGGTTTGCTCAACCTGCTTTCTTGTAGAACAGAGGACCACTGGCCCAGGGATGGCACCACCCACAATAGGCTGGACCTTCTGCATCAACCAGTAATTAAGAAAATGCTTTATAGCTGGATCTCACGGAGGCATTTCCTCAACTGAGGTTCCTTCCTTTCTAGTTTGTGTCAAGTTAACATAAAACTAGCCAAGACATACACTGATCATCCATTGCACATGGATGAACCAGTGTATACTCCCTTGGTGGCTGAGGATGACTTTGAACTCCTGATCCTGTTGCCTGTACCTCCTAGGTGCTGGAATTATGGATATCCTCACCACACTCATAATTCAATTATTCCATTTACATGGCATTCTAATGAAGGACGAGAAATGATCAGAGACGGTCAGGCTGAGGAATGCAGGGTTTGGAGTGGCTGGGCAATGGCATCAGGCCCAGTTCTAACCCTCTCTGATTACCTGGATCTAGGGGCAATGTCTGCTCCTTTACTCTTCTTCAGTAGCTCTTCCTCTTTGAGATCTTCTCCTGTCCTTACCTGCATCTCTTTTTCTTCCCCAAATCTCATTCACACATTAGGAGAGGTTTTGTATTTCCCACAGCATTCCAGATGCTTGTAGCAGACACACACTTCGTCACTTCTCCGTGTCTTCCTGCCTGCGTGGACAGATTGCTGAGACTTTGAACTCTGCATCTCCAGGGGACTGTTCCTCTCCACAGTTCAGTCTCCCACACCCACAGCCACACCCTGGTCCTTTCAGTCACCAGGAAGTGCTTGGCTTCTGAAATAGGTCACCACGGAAAAAAAATTATTTGGACCATTTGCTCTTCAATAAAGGTGATGTTAGCACCAAGAGTCCAGCCTGCCCCTGCCCCTGCCCCTGCCCCTGCCCTACCACTGACACCACTGAGGACCTGGAGCTTAAATCCTTTGTGGAGTGCTTGCCCAGCATGCAAACCCCATGCATAGGCTTGATCCTCAGCACCTGCAATCCCAGCACTTGGGAGGTAGAGGCATAAAGATCTGGAGTTTAGAGTCATCCTCAGCTACATTGGGGGAATTGGAGTACATCCCTGCCTCATTTAAAAGTTTTTATTATTATTAAATCTACCTACCTACCTATCTATTTATCTGTCTGTCTGTCTATCTATCTATCCACCCACCCATCAATCTATCCATCCACCCTATCTATCTATCTATCTATCTATCTATCTATCTATCTATCTATCTATCTATCTATCTAATCTATCTACCTGTCTGTTTACTTGGTGTGTTTCTTCTGGATAGTCCCTTGTCCATTTTATTTTGTTTATGGGAGATAGCAGTAAGCCGGTTAGTGCAGAGCCTCAGCCTGGTCGCCTTGGTAGCCAAGGACAGGGTCTGAGTCACACCACCAGGTAAGCCACTTAGAGCAGCTCACTCAGCAGCAGTGCTGGCTGAGGAGGAGAGGTGCCCTACATCAGCAGCAGTGGCTCTGCCTCCCACTTCCTCTCTCCTTCCCTACCCCCCTTTCCTCCTCCTTCTCTCCCCCCCTTTTTTCTCTTTTTCCTTCCTTCCTTCCTTTCTTTTTTCCTTTCTTCCCTTCTTTTTTCCTTTTTTGTACTTCACACAGGGTTCCTATAGCCCAACTGGCCTAATTCCTCTCACTTTCTCCATTAATTTACCACTGGAAAGAGGAGTCCATCTGAACCCTGGAGGAGCCAGCCCTAGAATGTGCATACAGGAAGGGACTGTGGTTGGATGTGAAATGCTCTTCCAAGCTCACGGTGCCAAGTGGGTGATACTGCTTTGAAATGCCTGGGGCCTTTGGGAGGTGGAGCCTGGCTGAAGGAGGAAACCTCAGAAGGTGGATCTCAGGTCTTATAGTCCAGTTAGCTTCCTCTTCCTTCTCTGCTTCCTGATCCACCCAGGTGTGAACCAGCAGCCTCCTACCCCAGCTACCACAGGTGAGAGCCACCCCACTGCTCTGCCTTCCCACTAAGTTATATGTAGACCCTCAAACCTTGAGTAAAATTAAATCCTTCCTCCCTGAATTGCTCTTTATCAGATATTTGGGCACAGTAATGAGACAGATGACTGATTCTCGGGCCCGGGAAGAAAGGACATTATTCTCACGAACTGCTTGCACCCTTCCCTCCACCAGAAGCCCTTGCATTGGCAACAGCTGTGGCCGCCCTGCTCCAGGTCACACCCTGGGTGCCCTGCATCTAATGACAGACTGGACCAGGGTTTGGGAGGAAAGGCTCAGTGCTCTCCTCCCAGATCCACAGCTTGAGATATAGCCCTGCATTCCCGATGGCTCCTAACCTGCGCCTCTAACCCCCATTGGACTGTCTCCTCTCTGTCCTTCCATCAGTCACCTACCTGGAATCCAGATTAAAAACTGCATGCCTGGGGTTGGGGATTTAGCTCAGTGGTAGAGTGCTTGCCTAGCAAGCGCAAGGCCCTGGGTTCGGTCCCCAGCTCTGAAAAAACAAAACAAAACAAAACAAAACAAAAAACAAAACAAAAAAACGCATGCCTGAGCAAGGCAGAACAGCTGTCTGAACAGAGCATCCATCCTGGGGAAATGGCAAAGTTTTGAGCTTGATTGCTATAGAAGGATAAGGCTGAACGTGAGACCTGGAGATGCATTTGCATGGGCCAGCTCCATTCTTCTGGATCCACAAGCTGTCCCCACTGTGGCCACCCCAGTACCTGTACATTTAAGGTTCAGAGAAGCCTTGAGGTCTGCAGCCAGGCAAGTGGAACTCGGTTGGTGTGATAGTTTGTATATGCTTGGCCTCGGGAGTGGCACTATTAGAAAGTGTGACCTTGTTGGAGTAGCTGTGTCACTGTGATTGTGGGCTTTAAGACCCTCATCCTAACTGCCTGAAAAGCCAGTACTCTGCTAACAGCTTTCAGGTGAAGATGTAGAACTCTTGGCTCCTCCTGTACCATGCCTGCCTGGATGCTGCCATGTTCCTGCCTTGATGATAATGGACTAAAACTCCAAACCTGTAAGCCAGTCCCAATTACATGTTGTCTTCATAAGAGTCGCCTTGGTCATGGAGTCTGTTCACAGCAATGAAACCCTAACTAAGACAGTGGTCATCAGTGATAGACAAATCAGTATGCCAATTCTTTGCCTCTCAGCTGGGACAACTGAACTCTGAGGTATTTTCCCACTGATACAAGGAGCCCTGAGCCATAGTTGCCTACAGAGTTACACAGCTTCTTTCTTCCTTCCTTCCTTTCCTGCTTCCCTGACTCCATGCTGGAGCTGCCTGGGGTGGTCTCTAAAAGCTTTCTCTTGGGGTCAACTGGTGGGGAAGCCAGCCTGGGCTGGTCTGGGATATGATTCTAGAAAAGAGCCTGTATTAGTCAGCATTCTCTACAGGAATAGAACCAAGTGGTGGATATACACTGTAAAGGATTTTTTTTTTTTTTTTTTTTTTTAGATTGCCTTGCATCACGCAGGCTAGGACATCCAACAGAGGCTGTCTACACACTGGAGAGGATGAGAACCTAGGAATTGTTGGGTCCATAAAGCCTGACACCTCAGCAACTTGCCACTGAAGGTCTGGAAGATTCCTAGAAAGCCATTGATCTCCATTTCAAGATGCAACAGGATTCCAATGCCATAACAGAGTAGATACAGGGGGCAGACACTGACAGGCAAAACCTGGTGGCTTGGGCTGGTGAGGTGGTTTAGCACATAAAGGCACTTGCGGCCAAGCCTGAGAGCCTAAGTTCAATCCCTGGGACCTGCATGGTGGAAGGAGAGAAAATTGACTCTCACAAGTTGTCCTATGGTCTCCACACTTGTACCATGGTATGCTCATGTGTGTGTTTATACATGCATAAAGACATACACACATATACACACAAATATATAAAACAGCTCTTCTCTAGGACATCTTTATATTTGGGTCACCGGTAGAAGGTGCCACCCACTCTAGGGGAGGGTCATCCTCCCTTGGTTAATCTGTCTAGGAAATGCTCTTACAGAGCTGTCTGTAATTGGTTCCAGAGCCAATCAAGTTGATAACTGTAGTGATCTGAGTGAGAACATCTATGGACTCAAATGTTTGAATATTTGGTTAGAAGTAGATGGAGCTGTTTGGGATTGGGAGGTGTGGCCTTGTTAGAGGGGGTGTGCTGCTCGGTGTCGGTGTTGTGGTTTGAAAAATCCATTCAGGGGTTGGGTATTTGGCTCAGTGGTAGAGCGCTTGCCTAGGAAGCGCAAGGTCCTGGGTTCGATCCCCAGCCCCAGCTTAGCTGTAAGCTCTTAGCCACCGCTCCATTGCTGAACCTGCACCTTGTAGCATCCATGAGGTTGTATCTCTCCCTTCAAACACATACAATGCACACACACCACACATACAAAATGAAAGGAAGAAAGAAAGAAAGAAAGAAAGAAAGAAAGAAAGAAAGAAAGGGAAAAAGTAAGGAAGAAAGAAAAGAAGGAAGGAAGGGCGGAGAGAAGGCTCATCAGTTAAGAGCACTGGCTGCTCTTCCTGAGGTCCTGAGTTCAACTCCCAGCAACCACATGGTGGCTCACAACCATCTGTAATGGGATCTGATGCCCTCTTCTGGTGTGTCTGAAGACTGCTACAGTGTACTTATAGACATAAAAGTAAATATTTTTTTTTAAAAAAAGAAAGACAGAATACTCAAGCATACTCAAACCAAGAGTAGAGATCCTTTCCCACTTGACAGAAACCAGTTCCTCTCTTATTAACAGAGGGTCTGTCTCAGGATCAGTAGTTCCTCCTTAATTTATAGAGCAGTTCCTCCCTGTTACAGAGGGTCTATCTGAGGACCTAAAGTGGATGCCTGAAACCTCTGCTAGTACCAAGCCAAGCTAGTACATGCTTTGAATTTTTTAGGGTTATTTTATTTTTATTGATGTGTATGTATGTGTGTCTATGAACATGTATTCTGGCCTCTAGGTGCCTCAGAGGCCAGAAGAGTCATAAGCCCTGGAGCTGGCGTCACAGGCAGTTGTGAGCCACGTGACATGAAACTGTGCTCCAGTCTTCTGGAAGATCAGGAAGCGCACAGCCAGCCCTCCAGCCCTAACCTGGAGCAGTTCAAAGATCAGACTGCCACGGAGGTGACTGAACATTCCATTTGCGCCCTCCATAGAGTGGATGGTGGTCCCTGGGTAGGGTGGCTGCTATACTCTGCCCACTGATTTGATGGTTTATCTCTTCTAGAAACACCCTCCACATGCCCAAGGAGACAGTGTTTATCCAGCTATCTGGGCACCCTGGTTCCAGCAAAGTTGACAGTGAGAGTGACCAGGACATATAAAGGACAGTGTCAGCCCTTCCTTCCCATCCTAGTGAGCCAGCTCTTGAATCCTCACTTGGGAAGTCATCTCCACCGGGAGCTCAATGCCAAGACCAGCAGAAGGCACTCTCCAACCTTTCAGAATATCATCTGGGAAACCATGACAACTTTTGGCTAAAGAACCACCACTCCTTGGAATTTACCATGAAACAAGTTGTCTACCCTTGTAAGTACACCTAAGAGGACAACGTCAGAGAAGGACAATGTCACACTGGCCAGAGACTACCAAGCTTAGTTCAGAAAAGGTTTAACTCCCAGTCCATGCAGAAGTGGGGAGGTGCCTTAGGAAAGTCTCTAGTAATTATAGAAGGTTCTAGAACAGTGTTCCTCCTTCCTAAATCCCCCTCAGTAATAAGTGGCACCTGCTGAGGTTTGGTCTATTGCTATGTTAAATTCTATACTGGAATTCTAGGCCCCAGAGTTCTCATGTTTACAAGCTTTTGTTGTGCAAACCTTGTTCCTTGATTTAAAACTCTTGGTTAAATAGAGTTGGCTACTGGCTATTACTGGAGGGATTAGAGGCAGGTGGGTTTGGAGTGGCCTGAATGGAAGAGGAGAGACAAGGAGAGGAAGGAGGGAGAAGAGGAGGAGAGAGGAAGCTGCTGTGAACAGGAGATGGACAATGAGTGTGTGGCCAGGAAAAACAGCAAGTGTCTGGGCTACACTGTAGGGGAGGTAGCCAGGCCAGCAGTTACAAGAGTAGATTAGGGGTGACCCCCCCCCCAGTAATTGGCAAAGCCAAATACAGCAAATAAAGTAACCATACTCTGAGGCTCATTTATTTGTAAGCTAGTCGGGGATAAGCTGAAATTGGTTGTATTAGAGGCACCAACAGTACCTTGGCAAAGGAACTAGAATCTTCAGTTTTTCACCTTGAACCTGGAGTTGACTTGTTAACCAGGGTCAGTTCTAGATGTAATGACAGGAAGCACTCAAGAGGAAACTATATTGCAAAGTTCCCTGGGTCAAAAAACATGCTGTGGAAAGACTGGAGATGTTTTGGTTGAGTGAGATCCAAAATCAATTAGCTTTTTCTTTTTTCCCTTCTTCTCTATTTCGAGTACATAACTCTCATAGAACTTAGATTTCAATTTTAGAATTTTCCAACATGCTCGCCTGCATAACAACCCCAGAGACACTTCCATCTGAAGACTGGCATTTACATGGGCAAGTGCACTCAGTAGGTGCTCAAGGAGTGGCCGTGGCAGCATGAGGGACCCAACACGTGTTTCCTCCCCACCTTCCGAGTGGCCCACATGGTTCTGAAGGGTCTTTCTGTTTCCAATGACACCCATCCCCACAACAAAGAAACTCACTATCCCCCGCTGCTCCCCTCAGTGCACCTGGAGACAGACAGGGGACAAATGACTCCTCAGGTTTTCCCACACATTGTGGATTTTAGCTCTAGGATGCTGTGTAGTTTACATCAAACCTTTTCATTTATTTTTTTATTTACATGGCTCCTGGCTTCTGTTTGTCAACATGGTGTTTTCATTTTTGCCCATGCTGTTTGTAGTAGGCGCTCTGTCCTTTGTGTCAGCATTCTATCTTCTACGTACACCACAAACGGTTTATTTGTCCTTTGGTTATTGGCATCTGGGTTCTTTATTTCCAGCTAAAATAAATGCAACCGCAAATAAATAGAAATATGAAAACAGTCTAGGAATGGTGCTACGTGTCTGCAATCCCCAGCACTTAAGAGTCTGGGGCAAAAGAAGTGCAAGTTTAAGGCTAGCCTAGACTACATAGTAAGATACTACCAGAGAGAGAAGAGGGGGGGAAGGGGAACAAGGGAAGGGAGGAGAAGGGAGGGGAGGGAAGGGAAAGAGAAGAGAGGGAAGAAGAAAGAGGTAAGGAAAGGAACTGAGGAGAGAGTATCTAAGATAAAAAGAAAGGAGAACCAAGGGAAAGAGAGAAAATGATTATTTAGCGTTCTGTTGCTATAACAAAATACCTGAGACAATCGGAGAGAAAAGGTTTCTTTTGCCTCAGTTTTACAGGTTTCAGTTCACCTTTGGCCCCCATGTTGCTTTTGGATCTGCTGAAGCAGCATCAAGACCAGAAGTACTTGTGTTTGTTGTTGTTGTCACTGTTGTCTTTGGTTTGGTTTGGTTTTGTGAAATAGGGTTCCTCTGTGTAGCTCTGGCTGTCCTGGAACTTGCTCTGTAGACCAGGCTGGCCTCACACTTACAGAGAGTCAACCTGCCATTGCATCCTGAGTACTGGGATAATAGGAGTGCATCACCTCACTTGGGTAAGGTCAAGAGCACATGGTGGAGCAAAACCTCACTCACTGGATGGCCAGGAAGGAAAAGAGAAGAGGAGGAAAGATCTTCTATCCCCTTTAAGGGAATAACATTGGTGCCCCATCTTTTACTATTTCTACCACCTGCCAGCAGCACAAACCTGGAGACCAAGCTCTTACAGCATCACCCACCAGAAGTGCAGTAATGTAAATAAAGTGCATGTGGGCAGGGTGGCACATGCCTTTAGTTCCAGTGTTAGGGAGGCAGAAACAGGCAGATTTCTGTGAGTTCTAGGCCAGGCTGATCTACTACGGAATGAGACCTTGTCTCAAAAATATAAAATAAGACATGATGAATAAATAAAATAAATAGCACAGTGGGAACAGAACACTACATCTTCCTAAGTTCCAAGCTTTTGAAACCTAAGACAGAAAATAAATGACTTTCCAGAGGACAGAACATCATGAAGAGACCCGAGAGAATCTCACCTGGAAGGATCAAGCTGAGGCCTTTTGCCACCTGCCAAGATGCAGCCAGAGACATCACTTCTGAGAAATTCTGGTCAGAGATCCCCGACCTTGATCTGATCACAAGGAAACATCAGAACCCTAAATTGAAGGGCTTGCTTCAAGATAACTTGCGAGGTTGCTCAGGGGATAAAAGTAGGCCTAAGCTTCATCCCTGGGAGCCACATGTAGAAGGAGAAACCCACCTCTCCAAATTGTTTTCTGACCTTCATGTGTGCCATAGCATAAACACTTCCTCTGCTGCTCATTGTACACACACACACACACACACACACACACACACACACACACACACACACACACACACTGACTCTGTTTATTTTGTATTTGGTTTGTTTGTTTGTCTAGTTCTTTTGAGACAATTGTCACAATGTAGTGTGGACTGGGACTGATGGCAACCCTCCTGCCTCAGCCTCATAAGTGTTGAGATTACAAGTGTGAGCTCCACATTTAACTCTCCTGGTCTTTGGTAATGTCTTCTGTTGCAGTGATAAATTACTGAGCAAGACAGCTTGAGCAAGAAAGGATTAATTGTCTTACACTTTAAGGCAGGAATATTGAGAACCTGAAGAAGAAACGCTGCTTCCTGGCTTGCTTCCATGCTTGCTCAGGCTTCTGTCTGTCTGTCTGTCTGTCCCTCCCTGTCTTCCTGTCCCTGTCCTTCTTTCTTGCCTCTACCTTCCCCCCTCCCTCTCCCTCCCTTCCTCCCCCTCCGTCCCTCTCTCTGTTTTGTTAAGGGTTTCTCTCTGTAGCCCTGGCTGTCCCCATAAACCAGGCTGGCCTGGAATTCAGATTCACCTCTGCCTCTTGAGCGCTGGGATTAAAGGTGTGAGCCACCACTGCCCAGTGATTCTACAGGTCAATGTCAAGGGGACAATTCCTCAGTTGGGGTTACTCTTCCTGGAGTGTCTAGGCGTGTGTTAATAGAACTGACTGGTGTGTCTCCCCAGTCCATGCATTAGAACTTAATCTTCAGGGTCACACTTTCATTGTATTTGGAGGTGGGGATTCAGAACAGAGTTAGAGTAAGAAGAGGTCATGGGGGATAGGACTTTGATGACATGATTGGCTTTGTTTCTGTCCATGTGCATGTGTGTGCATGTATATGTAAGTGCTTGTGCATATAGGGGACATAGAACAACCTCAGATGTCATTCATTCCTTGGAATGTTTCCACTTCTTTTTTTCTTTTTAAAGACAAGGTCTCAAATAGCTCTGGCTGTCCAGGGACACACTTTGCAGACCAAGCTGTACTCAAACTCACAGAGATCCACCTGTCTCTGCCTCCCAAGGTAAGAATAAAGGCATGTGCCACCATGCCCAACTTTTTTTTTTTTTTAGATTTATTTTATGCTCTTCCAGATGTCCTAAGTTTGATTCTCAGCAACCACATGGTGACTCACAACCATATGTAATGGGATCTGGTGCCCTCTTCTGGTATGTCAAAGAACAGTGACAGTGTACTCACATATATAAAATAAACCTTTTTTTAAATTTATTCATTTATTATATATAAGTACACTGTAGCTGTCTTCAGACACCAGAAGAGAGCATCAGATCTCTTTACAGATGGTTGTGAGCCATCATGTGGTTGCTAGGAATTGAACTCAGGACCTCTGGAAGAGCAGTCGGGGCTCTTAACCAGAGCCATTTCTCCAGCCCATAAATAAACCTTTTAAAAACAAGATTTATTTTATGTTTATGGGTGTTTTATTTGCATGTGTGTATGAACCACATGTGTACAGTGCCTTCGAGGGCACTGACAAGGGCACCAGAGCCTCTAGAACTGGAGTTCAGATGGCTGTACACTGTCATGTGGTTGCTGGGAATTGAACTTGGGTCCTCTGGAAAAGCAGCCAGTGCTCTTAACCACTGAGCCATCTCTCCAGCCTCAATCTTGGTTTTAGAGGCAGGGTCTCTCACTGGCCTGATACTTGTTAAGTAGTCTAGGCTGGTCAGTTAGCTCCACAAGTCACCTTGAATGCTGGGATTACAAACCGATTATCATTCCTGACCTTTTCCCATGGGTCCTGGAGGTTAAACTCAGGTCCTCATACTTGACGGTCAGCATTTACTAGCAGAACATCGCCCCAGCACAGGAGGAGCTTTATATAAATCGGAACGGAAAGGCTGGAGAGCTGGAAGGATGATTAAGATCACATGCACTTTTCCAGGGGATTCAAGTTCAGTCCATATACCCATGTCAGGTATTGACAACTGCCTGTCAACTCCAGCTCCAGGGCATCTGACGCCTTCCTTTGGCCTCCGATGGCACACATAGGCACACACCCACAGAAGTGCACATAATTAATAATAAATCTTTTTTTAGAAAGAGCAAAGAGTTAAACTAAATGTTGTTTTGTCTCACTGTGTGAAATGCCATCCAGAAGGCAGACACCTAATATTAACATCAGGGTCTCAGATTTGCCAAACTCCAGAACTGGGAGTCTAATATTAAACTCCTATTCTTGTCAATGACACAGCTGCTTAGCCACAGGTATTTTCTTATAGCAATAGAAGAAGAATGGAGTGTGGGTTTTTTAAAAAAGTATCTTATTGAGAGTAAATTAGCAAATAATGTAAAATTTAGTGTGACAGATACAAAGAATTCAAACAGCTTCAGAAGGTCCGTGGTTAATGAAGGTGGTAAAAGATGCTGTGTGAGAATCCTAACAGTGAAGTCTTTCAGCCGCGGGGTGTCTGACTATTCCAGGTGAATGCTCTGAACAAAACCCCTATGTTGTACATTTGTTCCAAGCTCATCGGTGTGAAAAAGACACATCACCATCTGAATAACCTCGAACCCGTGGAGCAGGGAGAGGGGTCAATGAGCTCATCCCTGAAGCAAGTCTGAATGATTAAAGAGCCTCCCCTGCATCCCTTCCAGGAGTCAGAAGTGAGCATGAGCCTGTTCTCTCTGTGGCGCTCCTCGGGCAGCTCTGCAGGCTCACAGGCAGCAATTTAACAAGCCCTTCTCCCTTCTCGGAGAAGAGTAAGGGCTCGAAGAGTATTGGCTAATGGGCAGGATGGTGAGCCTGCTAAGGTAGAAGTAGAGAGGTAAGGATGCTGGGCCACTGCAGTCACAAGGGAGGGTGGAAAGTGTGCGGGGCCAAGTTGCAGAAGTGTCGGAGAGGGAGAGGGCAGTCCAGGGGCCTGGCGGTGCCCAAATCCAAGACCAGGAAGCCAGCCAGCGGCCCAGCGGGTTCCCAGAATGCCCAAACCCATCTCCACGTCCCACCAGTTTCAGAGAGCTGCTTACAGCAGAGCAGTCTTGTATTTGTTGGGGGGAGGCTGGAGAGGTGCATGCAAGAGTCCAGACACCCAAACTGCGTTACAAGTAGACGTTGAGGAGTAAATCATCCAACCTGAGATCCAGGCTCAGCCCCAGGTGCAGGGACTCCAAAGGAGTACAGGGTCCCAGTGAGCAATCTCCTGAGGCAAAAGGGAACTGGTGAAGCTGACATTTGGAGAGGGGGTACCATGGACCATGAGGATCATGAGACTAGGCTGGGTGACTAAAATGCTACTGGGCATACCAATGCCAGCCTGTTGGCCACAAGAACTGACTTTGTGGGCTCAGCCAGTGCCCTGGCAATGGCACTGTTTGTTCAGGGGTCCTGCCAGCGTTGGGCTGGGGCTCCCATGGGTCAGTCTCAGGATGTTTCTGCCACGGCAGACTGAGACCCTACCGCCAACTCAGCCTTTCTTTAGAGTTGTTAGGCCCTCAACGTCCAGCCAGTCTGGGTGGGGGTCCCAGGCTCTGTGGCTGGTTCTCCTGCCATAGGGTACCCGGAGGCTTCATATTGTAAATGCCAAGGCTCATGTCATGCGGGGGCCCAGCAGGTGCCTGGCCTTCTATTTCCTGATCCCTACCTCTTGCCAGCTGGCAGGAGAAGCCTCTAGCTGACCTCTCACTGTAGGAAAGTCTAATTTCCAGTTTCTCCCAGTAGGGCTACTCCCAGTTGTGGCAAGAGCCAGCTCAGCCATGACCTCTGTAGATCAAGCCCTTTAAAAAGCCCCAAGCTTTCAGCGTGGCTCAACAAAGGTCCTGAGCCCAGCCTACTTTCATCAATCATGGTCTACCTAGGTCTCACAACTGCCACTAGGAGAGCAGCACATGTTGGGGGATTGGAAGGACAGCCTAGTACTAGAGACTAAAAGGCTGTGCTATGCTCACTCGTGTCTTCTACGCTAGGCTAGAATCCCAGTCCATTCCCTTGGAAGGCAAGACCCACAACACTTGGTCTGGCATTCAGCAGGGAATAAATGGAAGGACTGTAAGAGCTATACAGAGTTGGGAACCTGGGTGAGCCTGAAGGGCCATGTGCTGTTGGGTTGAGGTGGAAAAGACAGGGGAACTTGAGGCTTGCTGACGTTTGGGTAGACTTGAAGTCTGAGCATCACACCTCTGAGGTCAGTCTAGGACCATGGGTGCCCACTGGAGGTAGATGGTGACCCATGTGTGCTTGCCTCCTTGGCATTGGGTATCAAAGGTGCAGAAGCAACTTTAGTGTCCTTGGCACTAATTTGGAGCCAAGCCCTACAGAAGTGGGGGTTGGGGGAGGCATTCAGTAAGAAACTAGAAAAATGAAACAAAACAACTAAGGTCAAAGGGATTGTTAGCTGTGTCTACAAAAAGGGAATACAGCAGGATAGATCTGATGCCAAGGTGACTGGAATTGGCAGGAAGTAGACCGGAAGTGTCAAGCCCTGTTTCTCCTGTGGCTGGTCTCCTATGCCCACTGCCCACTTCCAGGATGATCTGTAGACTGAGGATACAGGTTACACAGCTGAGGTCAGCACAAGAGTTGTGGTTTTGAGGAAATACACCCTCCCAGCTATGTGTCCTTAGCAGGTTATTGTGCCTGTTTCCCATCTATGGAAGGGATAACAAGGTCAAATCTACTACTCAAGATCAGAGAGGAGGCTGGAGAGGTGCATGCAAGAGTCCAGACACCCAAACTGCTTTACAAGTAGACGTTGAGAAGTAAATCATCCAACCTGAGATCCCAGGCTTAGCCCCAGGTGCAGGGACTCCAAAGGAGTACAGGGTCCCAGTATTAGTTGGACTCCACTGAGCCATCCTCTAGAAAGTGCCTACTGTGCTAGGGTATGTGAGAGTGCAGGGTGGTAGTGGTGTTTGTAGGGAACCAAGGCAGGCTGGGGCTCTCCTGGAATGGTCCCTCGATTGCTTTCCCTGTCCCATGTGTGGCTGGAGTTGCATTCTTTTTTTCCTTACATTGCCTGAACACTTTTGTACTTTTCCTTAACACCCTCCACCTCAGTCAGGTGCTTACTTCTGTATGTGACAACCTCAAATGTCTCCTTCAGGTCCCAACCACCTGCTTCACTTTAAAGCCTTTGTTTTTCATTGAGTAGTGTATAAGAGGTTCTGGCTCCAGCCCTGAGTAGTTGAAAAGTCACCTAACCAGTCCGTGCCTCAATGTCCCTATGTGTAAATTGGGACCCACAATGCTTTCGACCTCTGGGGATTACCCTGAGGGACAAATAAGGCGGTATACCAGATCGCTATGAACGATGCCTGGTTAGGGGTTCAGGATGTGACCCTAGTTATTGTTGTGCGGCACCCCTTATCCGACTGAAAGATCCAAGGGGTGGGGCTTCGCCATACCCCAGGCGTGGGTGCAAGCCACTCCGGATCTTCCGCCCCAAGCTCCCGGAGGACCAAACCGCCTTTCTCGCACCGGTTGAGCCCGAAGAGAGTAAAGAGTGGCCAAGTCGTGGAGAGGTTGTCACTCAGTAGGTGCTCAAGGAGCGGCCGGTGGCAGCACGGGGGACCCAACGCACGTTCCCTCCCCACCTTCCGAGTGGTAACGCTCCGGTGGCCCACATGGTCTTGAAGGGTGTTTCTGCTTCCAACGACACCCATCCCCACAACAAAGAAACTCGCCATCCCAAGCCGCCTCCCCTCGGTGCACCCCGGAGGCACAGCGGGACCGAATCGCAGTGCGCCCGCAGCTGCCCTCCCCCGAAATCGCAGCTGGGGAGCTGTCCCTGGTAGGTGCAGGTGCGCGAGGGACGGGGGCGGGGGCCAACCCCGCGGGGCAGCGAGCGGCCGGCAATCTAGGTGGCGCCCGCCGGGCGCGCGGCGACGCCGCCTCTACCGAGATTTAAAGGGCAGCCGGGCGGAGGGATCTCCGAACAACGCTCGGTGCGATCCCTCCGCCTCGAGGCTCAGCGACGGCAACGACGCGGCTTCTTTGGAAAAATCGCCCTTGTGCCTCCGCCGTCGGGTGCCGCGGCAGGGAACTTCATTTTTTCTGGTGTCTCTCCGCCTCTTCCCGCAGAATTCCGTCGAAGCCTTCACGGCCACTAGCGCGGGGCAAAGGAACGCGCACGCTCGGTGTCGGCGTGGTGTCCCTCCGCCGTCATCCGTGGACTCATTTTCGTGTCCTTCCACCGAGCCCGGGCGGTGTCCGGGTGGCTCACCGGGGGCGGCGACGCGTCTGCGGCGCGGCAGCGAGGCTCGGGGGCTATGAGGTGAGGACGCCCGGGGACCGGAGGCGGCACCCGGCGCTGCGCGAGAACGCAGGACGCGAAGCCCCGAAGCCGGCGGATGCCCCTCAGATCCCGCGACTGCGCGCGAGGTGGAGGTGAGGCCCGAGGTCTGTGAGGCGGGGGTGGCCCAGCGCTGCGAGCTAGGGCTCGGGGACAGGGGCTGGGCGCGGGCCGCGGTGGCGGCCGTGGCGGCAGTGTTGGGGGGGCCCTCGGCGGACGCGGACTCCTTTATTTCCCCCCCTCCCGTCAGCGGAGGCAGCGGGCGGTGCTACGTCCATGCCGCCATATTGGATTTTACTCTCCAATTTTTTCTGAGGAAATATTTTTTGGTGATTAATTTTTTGGAGGGACGAAAAAGTGTAGCCGAGCTCCTCGGAAGCTCAGTAGAAGAGCTCTTGGATGGGCCCGGTGCTGGAAGACGGGCCGTGCTGGCGGTGAGCCGCGGAGGACGTACGTGCGTGCGTGCGGGAACCGGGCCGCGGGGCGGGGCTGCGGGGCCGGGACGACCAGGCGAGCGCGGCCTGCAGTGGTGGAGGCGGCCGGAAGGGAGCAGTAGCGGTCGGCGAGGGCCGGGTCGCGGCCGCACGAGGGGAGCTGCTCGGCCGCTCGGGATTGGGGGACTGTGTTTTTCCTCTTCTCCAATGGGCGGCTGTCGAGCGTCTCGCCCAATCTGCTCGCGCTGGCGCGCCGAACTTTCGGTTGTTTTTGTTTTGGCCCGAGCCTCGTTTCCTGTCGCTCCAGGCTCAGCCTGTCGCTCTTCAGTTCGCTCCCTCCCCTCTCCGTGCTGTCCCGCGGCGTCGCGGGGGGTGAGGGGGACCAAGCTCGAGCCGAGCGCTGTGGTACTGGCGTCTCTCGATCTGTCATCCGCTCATTCGGCCGGAGTGCGAGGAGGATCCGTGAAGTTCATCTTGAACTTTCTGACGGCGTTCACTCTTGAGAGAGTTCCCTCCAGAGGAGCAGACAAGATGAACTACCTGAATTGATAATTTTTTTTTAAAACCTGCCTTCTAAACTTAAAACTATTTAACCCAGAGAGGCCTGTGAGGTTGGGAGACTGCGGAATGGATGGATTCCTTAGAGGAACTCGCTTCTCCCTGTAATTTTTTCCGGGTCCTTTTTTTTTTTTTTTTTTTTTTTTTTTAATTGACAGCAACGCCAGCCAGTTTGGGTAATTAGTAGACAAAACATAAGCCCTTTCAGAGGCGAGGAGGAAGTTACTTGTTGCCTGAAACGATCTTGGATGATTTGCGCATGAAGTCCATGCCTTAAGAGTGAATTGTCAAAGACATGTTTACTGTGTAGATGCAGTTTTGACCTCACTAGAAGCTTGCTCTTGGATTAAAGTGTGCAAATGTCTTGATGTCGTATGTGGGAAAACAATAGTTTTTGAGTCTAGCCTCTTGACATCGTACATTCTACTCCTCCCAAGCCCACACTAGTTTCCCATACCTGGTGCCTTTTGGCCATCCAGTCTCCGGCGATCCCACACCCTTTCTTCTGTCCCAGAATACAGAAAATCCCCAAGAGAGTGTAGCTTGCTGCTGGCACGGTCTTTTGAACAAGCATCCTGGGTGGCCCTCAACAGAAAGCAGGATTCCTCTGTTCCCTGAACGTCTTTGTACATCACATTGGTTTTCTTGTGAGCCTGTTGAGTCTTGTACTAAGATTTATCTGGTCCACTTTAGCACAGGTGTTCAGCAGTCACTTCATGAAAGAGATAATTTGTAAATTTCTAGCTTGTCAAGCTTCTTTGTAGTTTTAAAAAATGTATCCAGTCAGTGTCATTGAAAGTTTTTTAAAAATTGTTATAAAAGAGAAAAAGAAAAGAAACAGAACTCTTACCTTTAGAGAACTTATGCTTCAAGAGGACAGTAGGCCCCATCCTTTCCCTGTGATTGAAACCTAACTCTTTCAAGTACCATTTCCAAGGACTTTCCTTTTTCTCCCAAGTGCTCTTTTGAATGTGTTTTAACTCACTGTGGTGACACTGGGCTACTACTACTCTGAGCTCTCCATACTTGTAGAAGACACCAGTGGACAGTGCCTAGGAAGGCTGGGCTGCAGAAATGTATGCAGATGAGATTGAGAGGGGTGTGTCCTGGGATGTTTGTGTGGTTGAACAGGTGTTTTGTAGGTGGGTGGAGCAGTCTCTTTAAGTTTCCCTTTGGGTCATCTGTGGATCTTACCTCCTATGCAGTCATCTTCTATGCAGCTATCAGCTTGTAGGTTTATAATGCTCAGCTATGTGTCTGGGTTATACAACAGATTTGTGTATAGCATCTGAGAAGCTCCCTGTCTTCAGGAGTACTTTTACAGTGGCTTGCAGAACAAATACTCTCAGATAAATCATTATGATTCCATCCATTATTTTGTGCTTTTGTTTGTCACATGTGAACTTTATCTTCTCCATTCAACAAAATCCTTTTCTCTGGTCAAAAGGTCTGGGACTTTGCTAGCTCTAGAGCATTCTTTACTAGTAAAAACAAGGGATCATATGGTGTCACATTATTGTTTGCCTAGCATAAATTGAGTAACTGTAGGGAGAGACAACTCGGGTGGTTGTATCTCAGGTAGAGCTAGATACTAGCTCTATGTGTATATGTGACCTTTGCATTTTCTGGCTTTAATGACTTTGTTTTGGGAGTGAATAAAACACTTGATTTACTAGCGTGTCAGTGGAGAAAAAGGAAAGACTCATAAATCAAAGTTTCTGACTAGCTGATGGATTTCAGTGCAGCAAAGTGAGTTCTGCTCTTCCAGAGTTCCTGAGTTCAGTTCCTGGTACCCACATTAGCTGACTCATTTCAGCCCCAGGGAATCTGACATTTCTGGCTTCTAAGAGCACCTGTACTCATGTGCACATAACCACACACTCACACATAATTAAAAGTAGTAAAATGATCATTTAGAAAATACTCTTAAGGGGTTGGGGATTTAGCTCAGTGGTTCGGTCCCCAGCTCCAAAAAAAGAACCCCCCCAAAAAAATACTCTTAAACTTGAAGTATGAATTAAAATCCCTGCAGATTTTTAAATATATTCAAAGTTATGTGTATGAGTTGTTTTACCTAGATATGTGCATCTAGTATCCCCCCCCCCATGAGATCAAAGAGGACATCCAGTCCCTTAGAACCTGAGTTAGCAATGATTAGGAACCACTGTGTGGGTTCTGGTAACTGAATTTGGGTTCTTTGCAAGAGTAACAGGTGCGCATCACCACTGAGCTGTCTCTGCAGCTCCTGAACTTTGGAGTTAAGTGGCCAAGTTCTATAAACATACTGTATAGACAAGTGTTCTTAGTGAGCAGTCCAGGAGCTTTCAATCAGGGAGGGGGAGAGGCATGTTGTGAACAACCTCCTTTAAAATTCATTGTCCATATCTGCATTCTTCCTTCTAATAGGAGATTGTTAAATACAATTTTTTATAGTAGGTATCATTTTAGTCCCCCCCTCCAAATAATTGAATGCTTCCTAAAGATTAGAAGTACCAATGAGAGGAAAGGTGCCTGATCAATATTTAAACTATTTTTGTTCAGTATGATCAGAAATCCATTTTTTCCTATGCAAACACTTTCTAAAGTGTCTGAGCATGGTGTCTGGCATGTGCTTATAATCCTAGCCCTCTAGAGATAAGAGACTCAAATTGAAAGTCAGCCTAAACTACCTGGTAAGACCCTGTTTCGGAAAGCCAAAACAAGGTCTGTCGGTGTGACACATGCCTTTAATTCTAACACTTGAGAGGCAGAGGCAGGCAGATCTCTGAGTTTGAGACTAGCCTGGTCTACAGAGCAAATTCCATGTCAGCCAGGGCTACACAGAGAAACTCTTATCTCCAACCCCTCTCCCCCCAGAGAAGAAGCCAAAACAAACATAGTTTAAAGCTACAAATACAACTTGTTTTAGTCCCTAATTTTTAGTTATATGCATATTATTTTAAATGCATTGTAGGGTTTTTTTTAATAGCAACTCCATCTATACAATAATCACCCTAGCCTATTTTTTATAAATTTGTATTAATTTCTAGTGATATTTTTTCTTTTTAAATTTTTTTTGAGAAAGCAGATTTCCCATATTGTATTGTTTAAGCCAGAAAGTTAGAATAAGTGAATTTTCATGTGCCTGAAACCATTTACAGCTTTGTATCAGCCTTTGTTATCTTAGTTTACAATGAGGAAAAATAGTACCCACACTCTGTAAGTCTCTAAGTGACATTTTATTTTGCCATTCTCATCCCATAGTGCCCAGGGACAGTCAAACCAATTAGCATCTGCTGCCTCAGGCCTCAGGCCCTGAGTTGAGGCTAACTGGTGTGGAAATGGCACAAGCTCAGACACCTTTGAACTCTAGGGTTGTGTATAAACTATGATGCTGTTTATAAATATAATTTCGGGGCTGGTCAGAGGACTCCCCCTCCCCCCCCCCGGAGCTGAGGACCTAACCCAGGGCCTTGCACTTGCTAGGCAATCGCTCTACCACTGAGCTAAATCCCCAACTCCCAGAGGATTCTTACTGTAAGAGTTGGTACTGTGTTACAGCAGTCTCTGCTGTCACTCACTGTGTTCAAGGCACTGATGTGGCCAGGTGTTTGTTTCTGAAGAATGATTGGACATTCTCTCCAAAGTTACTTCTAGTCCTAAATTCTACTCCATCTTCCTGTATCTTCCCATTTCTAAGAACCACTCCAGTCACACTTACCATATACATTTGGTTTACTTAGCTCATCTTCAGGCGTCACACGGCTTTATGTCTTTTGAAGTGTCAGAAGAGGCTTTACACAGTGCAGGTGGTTTTCAGATTGAGATATTAGCATACATCAGTGGTCTGAAAATCTTGATATTTAAGCCTCACATGGCTCCTGCTTGCTAGGATCTCAGCAGCATGTCTTCATTTGTGTGTAGTAGGGCACATTAAACAAGTAAACAGACCCAGGGGCTTTTGTCTGTGATCAGCTCTTTTACTGTTTTGATTGTGGCTCAGCCTGTACTAAATTTCAACAAGAGTTTGAGACCCAGCATTGCTACCTGTGATAGAAATTTATTTGAGCAGCAAAATTCACTCCTGAGCCTTCTTGTTTGTGATGCTAATATCAGTGGAGTAGCTGAGCCATGAGCCCTTAGTCACACATGCTACTCTGAGTATTATAGCCCCTGGTACAAGTGGTAGGCCACCTGCATTTGTGTTCCCCCTTAAAGAAGCACCAGGTCAGCATTTTTCCTAACCAGCATTTTAAACATTTTACTTTATTTGTGTGTGTCTGTGTGTGTGAATGTAGGTGTTCATAGAATCCAAAAGAAGGTTTTGGATCCTCTGAAGTTGGAGTTAACAGGAGATAGTGAGTACCTGATGTGGGCGCTGGGAACTGAACTCTGGTCCTCTAAAAGAGCAGCAAGTGCTTTTACCCACAGAGCCGTATTTTCAACCTTGGAGTTGTAGCTTTTTTCTGAAGGTGGAAGCTCTTGTGGGCCCTCTAGTGTTCCATGGCCACAACAACTATTCCAGCACCATGAACAGTGCCTGAATGCCAGCAGGCTTTTGCTGTGTTTGTGGAATGAATGGATTCCAGGTCTGCAGAATGAATCATTTCATCTGATTTATAGGACGAGATGAAGTATCTGATGTGTCTGAATGACTCAGTGATCTCTGAAGAGTATTTTTATTTTCAAGGCAATGCCTACATTGCATCACGTAGAGTATATATTTATACTGAGCCCACATACTGAGAACAAAGGGTCCTTGACCCTTCAGCCAGTGAACTAGTATAGTCTGTGACTAGAGAGCCTGTAGGAAACCTTTCCCCTTCCAGAAAGAAGCAGAAGCAGCCTCACTCAGGGTCCTAGAAAGTTCAAAGTTAATTGGCTTTTAAAAACGTTTGGTGAATAGAAGTAAATAGCCAAAGTGCTTTCCCCACACCATGATCCTCTCTATGTTTTCATTTTTTTTTCCTGATTAAAGTCTCAATGTATCTTTTAATTTTTTCACATCTTTGTAGTTCTTACCAGATCGTGGTTATTTTAGATGACTACATATGTAGTCTCTTCACACACTGAAGCTCTATGAAGGCAGAAGCTATTACCATTCTATTCTAGTATCTTCACTTATGGGGCAAGTATATCCAAAGATTTACATTGAGGCTTTATCGCTTCTTTGTATGTTACTAAGAATGTACAATCTGACCTTGGCTATCTTGCCTAATTCTTCTGGCCTTGTTCTCATTAATACATTGAGGAAGACAGTGGTAGCATTGTATTACAGGGTTGTGTGTGGACTCGTGATATGCTACTCAGTCTTTGGTACAGCTCTGAGTCAAAGTGAAGCCATGGTGTGGAGAGCCCAGAACACTAGTTAAGAGATTGCATCTATTGTGCCACATAGACCCTGTTCCCTCACTGTAGGTGAGGTGCTGCTTTGCAAGACATGGCTCTCTTGTCTAGTGCCTGTGTATCTTGCTCATCCTTGTTTCTTTCCTTGACATTGAACTTCCTATGATAAAGCTCAGAGTACGTTTGTTTTCTTGTGTGTCATGTACCAATATAATAGTCAAATAACTTGCTACTTAAGTCTGCATGGGTTTTAAATTTATTTTATGAGAGCATCTCACTAAGTAGTGGCCTCAAACATTAGGCCCACTGCCTCAGCCTCCCAAGTAGCTGGGATTACAGGTGTGGGCCATTGTGGCCAACTGAGTTTCTTCCTTTGGTTTTTATTTTTGCCCATGTCAAAGAAACTGTCAGTATGTTTGTGTGAATTTATGCTACATCTGAGGGTGTCTCCTAAGGGGATTGGGTCTCCTGGAGCTGGAGTTACAGTCAGCTACCCAATGTGAATGCTGGTAGCTAAATTTGTGTCCTCTGCAAGAACATTATGTTCTGTTAACTGTTTAACCATCTCCCTTAGCCCCTGAGACTGAGACATTTTGCAGTAGAGATGATAAAATATTTTTTAAAAGATTTATTTATTTATGTATATGAGTATATTGTCGCTTCTTCAGACATACTAGAATAGGGCATCAGATCCCATTACAAATGGTTGTGAGCCACTCTGTGGGTGCTGGGATTTGAACTCAGGACCTTTGGAAGAACAGTCAGTGCTCTTAACCACTGAGCCATCTCTCCACCTTTTTTGCTCAGAAGTAGAGTACTGTTTGGAGCTAGGAGCTATAGAAGCTGTACTTACTGGAATGTGGCAGTAGGTGACATCTATTTCTAGAAAAGGGACCGAAAGTACAGCAAAGGAAATATTGGTTGTATTGGCCCTTGTTTGTATTGGGTGTTACTATTGAGTGAGCCCTGATCAGGTGGAAAAATGGAGACAGTGGTTTTGTGGACTTTCTTTACAATAACATAGCTAAAACTTTCATTTTAGAAATACTTACTGAGGCTATTGGAGTCAAGGAGTATCTTTTACATAAACCATGGTCGAACACTCCAAATGTGGAGGTAGAAGAAACTGTCAGTATTTTTTCTACTGAAGCATTTGGAGAAGATTGTATTTCAGGTCCAACTGTAGATCCACAGCCAAATACTGTAGCTGCCTAGTCAGAACTTATCAGTCGAGGGGTTTTAGTGTTTACATGTTTTGCTAAATCAAAATTTTTATCTAAGCAGGCTTTTGATAAAATAGAATAATGTCAGCCATGACACTGCTCAGAAGTGGTTATTTGACTTAACACTCACCACTTTAGTACCTAATTGTGTAGCGGAGAAGCCAACTGTATTTTTAGAACCCATGCAAGTCTGTACCTATGTCTCACACCTCTAATCACAGGGGAAATAACTTTGAAGATACTTTCAATATATTGGTTCTATAAGAACAGTTTTGATTGTAGTGGCATTTTGTATGCTTCTAGTCTGATGACAAGTTTTTACCTTGGTGACTTTGTCATGGTCTTTGTAGCAGTTTTCCTTTGGGTATTGGAGCAAACTACCTGGTTCTTGATTAATAAATAAATAAATAAATAAATAAATAAATAAATAAATAAATGATTTCCAGAATCTTCAACGAGATAGAGCCTTTTTTATTTTTTTATGTTTCTTTGAGTGCATGAATGCCATAATGTTCATATAGGAAGGCAGAGGATAACTGTGTGGGTCCCACGAATTGATCTCAGGTCATCAGGTGGGACATCTTTACCCAGTGAGTCATGTCACTGGTACTGCAATCTGCTTTTTAACTTCTGTTTTCTTTTCAGCCATTGTATGCTGTTCCTGCCACTGTATGCTTTCTCTAAGATAAAACACACAGATAAGTCCAGCATGTTAAACTTATTCAGGAGTTCTTGGTAATGTCATAGAAATTATGTTAAAATTCTTTATAGTCACTCAGAATGAATTTTTTTTTTTAATTATTTATTTACTGTATTTATATGAGTAGATTGTCACTGTCTTCAGACACACCAGAAGAGGGCATCAGATCCCTTTAGAGATGGTTATGAGCCACCATGTGGTTGCTGGGAATTGAACTCAGGACCTCTGGAAGAGAAGTCAGTGCTCTTAACCACTGAGCCATCTCTCCAGTTCCAGAATGAATGTTTTTATTTCTACAACATTAAAAAAATTTTTTAGGGGTTGGGGATTTAGCTCAGGGGTAGAGTGCTTGCCTAGCAAGCACAAGCCCTGGGTTCGGTCCCCAGCTCCGGAAAAAAAATTTTTTTTTTTAAAGTAGTTTTCTTTCAATTTGTGTCTTACCTGCTTGTATGTTTGTATGAAACATGTGTGCCTTGTGCCTATGGAGGCCAGAAGAGGGCATCAGATCCCCCTGGAACTGAAGTTAAAAGTTACAAGCGGTTCTGAGCTGCCATATGGGTGCTAAGAACTAAACCTGGGTCCTCTGCAACCAGTGCCCCTAACCTCTCAGCCATCTCTCAGGTCCTCTCTGCAGAATTTAAAAAGTAGTTTTGTACAAAATTAAACTCTCCCATCTTGAAGTTACAATTGGAAGCAGTATCCTCCAAATGGCCAAGACTGCAAAGTCAGGAACCTACCAGCACTGTGCTTTCATCCAGTGACTGGGCGGGAAGATGCCCATTGTTGTTGGGCACAGGATACTTCCTGAGTCGAGTACATTTACTGAGACAACTATGTTTTCTTCTGAATTGAGTGCTTTTTTGAATATAAGTAAGTAAGCATTTAGGGAAAATGGTACCCTGTCCCCTAAATGCAGCTGTAGTGTTCTCATGCAGGGAGGTGTGGTGGTGGATGGACACTCCGTCTTAGTGATATTATGTCATGGTGTGAGTATGAGTTCCCATTTCTACCTCAGTTTTTTGGGAGGGATGGATTATTTTGTACTTTATTTGAGATGGGGATCTCACTATGTAGTTGGCCTCAAATTTATCATCTTTTTAAGCTTCCAGACTAGCCTTCTGAATTTCCTAAGTACTTTCTTATTTAAACAGTTGTCTAATGTGCTTCATGCTGATCCTAATTTGCACCCTCCATCCCCAACATTGTGCTTGGTCCTAGAACCTGAGAAACATTGCCTCTTCCCATTGCCTCTTCCCCCACTTGTTGATCCAGTGACACTCTCCCTTTGTGTTGATGAACCAGCCTCTTGAGAATGATGCTGCCATCCCTAGTTACCTTTCCTCAGAATCTAGTTGCATCATTTTCAGAGAGTGCAGGGTCACCCCTTGGGACTTTATCATCTTCCACTTAGATAAGCATGTCACTGCAGTCCAGAGAATTAACTTTTTAAATAGAGTATCCTGGATTTATTCTTTGACAATATCATACATAAAACAATGTATCTTGATCATACCCTCCAACTTTTCCCTCCACTCCTCCCAGCAACCCCCCCAACATACTCTTTCCTCTTTTCCTTTTTTTTTGGGGGGGGGGGGAGGTGTGTGGCTCTCTATCTGTAAGCCCCTGAGTCCTGTTAGTATAGGATCACTTGCTGGAATACTGACTGTTGCTGCTGTCTTGATCTTGTACAGATAACCACAATGGTAGTGAGTCCATGAGAGAGTTCCTGGTTCACAGCACTCCCCCATCATCCTATTTTTACATTCTTTCCACCTCTTCCTCCTTGATGCTCTCTGAGCCAGGGAGTAGGGTTTGATATAGATGTCCCATATTGGGCTGAACACTCAGCACTTTGGACCACTTTGAGACTCTGGATTCAATGCTAACCATTGAAGAAAGAAACTTGTCTGCCCAAAGCTGAGTGCAACATTAACCTGTGTGCGTAAACATAAATATTTAGGAAACAGTTTGACCTGTCCATCCAGCAAGTCAACAGTAATAGGTTCCCCACCACCCTCACCCCCTTTTTTCCTTTGAGGCCAGGTCTTATGCAGCTCAGACTGACATCAAACTTGTTATGTCCCTGAGGCTGCTGTTTTAACTGCCAATCCTCCTGCCTCTGCACCACAAGTGCTGGAATGATAAGCATCCATTACCATGTCCACCAGATGTTAAAAAGTTTTAACACGGGGACTGGACTGGTGGCTCCCTCCTTATGGCCTCCAAGGTTGCTAGGTACACACACATGGTATACATAAAGGTATACATGCAAAATACTCGTGTTAATATAAAAGTAAGTGGGGCTGGAGAGGTGGCTCAGTAGTTAATCACTTACTGCTGTTGTAGAGGATCTGGGTTTGGTAGCTCACAACTGTAACTCAGGTTCCAGGGGATCCATCTCTTTCTTCTCACTTTTAACAGCTTCTACAGGCATATGATAAATATGCATACACTCAGGTATTATGAAAATAAATAAATAAAATTATTAGGGCTAGAGAGATAGCTCAGCAGTTAAGAGCACTGACTATTCTTCCAGAGGTCCTGATTTCAATTCCCAGCAATCACAGACTGGCTCACAACTATCTGTAATGAGATCTGATCCCCTCTTCTGGTATGTCTGGAGGGTATACTCACATACATTAAAAATAATAATAAAATAAAATTACTAAAAGAGTAGTGTGTGATTTTTAACTGTTGTGAGTCATTTACATTTTAGCCTCTCAAATAAATTTTAGAAATTTAACTGAGACCCTAAACAATCTCAAATTAATCAGTGTTTCTAGCATTCCTCAGTCCCTCAATTTAATTGACATTTATCTTTCCTGGCATTTAAGACTTCTTCTTTTGCTAATCTTCCTTTTTGTCCTGCCATTGTTTTTTTAGCACAGACTGTATTTCTGAGTGCATGTTTAGAGACACTGCATCCATGTACGATGTTCATTCCTTAGCAGGGCTCGCTCAGTCATCAGTGGTCTGTCCTAACTTGCCTTCTGAATCTCTGCTCCCTCTACCCAAGATGACTTTTTTTCCCCCCGTAGCTGGGGACTGAACCCAGGGCTTTGTGCTTGCTAGGCAAGCGCTCTACCACTGAGCTAAATCCCCAACCCCCCAAGATGACTTCTTTAAGTGCTGTTCCTGGGCTGTTTTTGCTCCTTCTTCCTTCATGGGCTGCTTTGTCCTTGTCTTGACTTTTGATTATTAGCTAGTCTTCTTAGCTCTTAGACCTACTTTATCCACAGGCCTAGATAAATTTGGATCTGTGGCTTGAAATTCTATAAGTACCACAGTACCAGGTGGTATTCCCCAGCCTGTTTCTCAACCCTGGGCATCTAGAAATGACCAAAGCCTAAGATTCCTATAGTTTCTGTCAGCTGCCTCAAGGTTCTTCTATAGGAAGTATGAGTTCTCATTGTCTGACCTCTACATTTAGTCTCAGTGCTGTTCATGAAACCTTCAGAGAAGACCCAAAGTCAGCCATTTCTTGTTACCTATGCAGGCCAGTGTTGCATCTCTGCTTTTAAATTGTGAACTTTTCACAACAGTAACCTCCTAGTATGGTCCTTTAAAACTGAAGTGATGGGGTTGGGGATTTAGCTCAGCGGTAGAGCGCTTGCCTAGCGGCGCCAAAGGCCCTGAGTTGATTCCCAAAAAAAAGAACCAAAAAAAAAAAAAAAAAAAAAAAAAACAAAAAAAAAACCTGAAGTGATGTTAACGTCACTCTGCTTCCTGTGTTTCTGAAAGAATAAATTCTGTCTCCAAGTGCTTTCTAAAACCTATCTTCTGTTGCCTATCCTTTCAGCATCTCTGCCCTACCCTGCCTCTCTAACCTTTTGTCTACCCTGCCACACTAGACTGTGAAGGTGTTTCTGCTCTAGGCTAGTGTTTGCCTTCAAAGTACACTTTTGATTGCTGCAGCTGGCTTCCTGTTTTCCCCTCAGCTTTCTTTAAAAAAGTTATCACACTTGCTTGACCAGAACTCCTGATTATTCTGCTTCTCTTTTCACTAAGGTGTTTATTTTTTCGTTTGTTTTGTTTTCGTTTTTTGAGACAGGGTTTCTCTATGTAGCTCTGGCTGTCCTATGAATACCAGTGTATAGGTATCTGTGTAGTTGGTGCTTTAAGTTAAAGGTTTATGTGTATGAGTGTTAAGCCTGCATATGTTTGTGCACCATATGCTGGAAGCTGGAAGAGAGTGTTATATTCCCCTGGGACTTGAGTAGCAGAGTTCTGAGTCATTTGGGTGCTGAGAGCTGAACCTGGGTCCTCTGCAAGAGCAGCAAATGTTCTTAACTAATCAGATATTTCTTCACCCTCTTGATTGAATTTTTGGTTTTTGTTTTTCAAATTATTGTTTATGTGCTGTGGTGCACAAGTGAAGGCCAACTTCTGCCTTTATGTGTGTGGATCCTGGAAATGGAACTCAAATTACCAAACTTATAAGGAAAGCCCTCTTACCCACTGGGCCATCTCAGTTGCTTTGATTACTAATTTATCATTTCTTGGTATGTTTTTCCCACAGGTGACCTGGGGAAATGGATCAGTTGGTAAAGTGCCTGCCACACACCCATGAGGAGCTGAGTTCAGGTCTCAGGAACCTATGTAAAAGCTGGATTTAGCAATATATTACAAAATTAGATAACAAACCATCTATTCCTTTAATCAGGGAGGCAGAGGCAGGAAAATATCTGTGAGTTTGAAGCCAGCCATGTCTACACAGCAAGCTCCTATACAAAATTCTTTAATTCCAACAGAGTCCCATTCAGGATCCTTTGCTGAGCTATATACACAGCATTGTGTCTTGGAAATTGGTGTTACTCTTGACTGACACACCGCCTACACTGTGTACCTGTTCAGACAGCAGCTTCGGTTGATCACATTGTAGCAGCCCTGTTGTTGTTCTTTAGTTGTTAACCTACATTCAGTTATAGTGAGAGCAACTTGCAGTGACTAAAGTGCTCTTCCTGGAATGATTTGCTGGTGAGCTTTTCCTAAAACTTAGGAAGAATCCTTGGTAGAATTTTTGGCAGGTTAAATTTCTGTGAATTCTGTTCTGTGAATTTTCTTAGAAAATTGGTCTGTCTTCTTTTTCCTGGCAGATAGTACAGTGAAGGAATGATTAGAGCAATTGTCCTCACATTAACTTGTATACCACACAGAGGTCTTGTCACACCTGGGGTTCCTGCTTCAAATCTTGTGAGTGGGACTATAAGTCATAATTTAAAGATTCTGCGTAGAGCAGTTGCTGTCCCATTGGGACCCAGGTTCTAACCCAGGACCCAAGTCATGCATCCATCACAAATCTAACTCCATCTCTAAAGGATCTGCCCCCTTCTGGCCTCTGTTGGCACCTGCAAACACATCACATAAAGTCTTTAAAGTCATGTCTGTCTATCCTCTTCTACAGTTACACTTAGGACTCCTAAAAACACATTCTTGAGTTATTATTCATAAGTGGTCTGTCACATGGGACATTCTTGGGAGTTTCCAAAAGGATCAAAAGTGCTTTAGTTGTCTTTGTTTTGTTTTTCCTGGAGGTACAGAACTAAAACAAAGTGCTGAGCAGAGGACTGGAGAAATGGCCTAGGAATTAAAAGTACTGGCTGTTCTTCCAGATGACCTGGATTCAATTCCCAGCTCCTATATGTCAGCTCAACACTGTAACTCCACTTCCAGGGGATCCAACACCCTTACACAGAATGCATACAGGCAAAATACCAATGTACATGAAATAAAAACAAATTTAAGCTAAATGTTGAGCCAAAAATATAGAGAAGTCATAGTATATGTATATCCTACCTTATCTGTGATTGACAGATCACAATATGTGATTGAGCCTTAGCACTGTGGGTATCTAATAGAAGATTTGAAATTGTCAGGCAAAAACTAATTAGAATTTCAAGACAATATGGACATATCACTGCAGTGTGGTCTAGACCCTCCTAACAGCTAAGGGAGATCATCAACCCGCAGTATGTTGTCCCAGCTGAGGGTGGAGACAAAATGTCTGGATTCTGGGCTGAAAAGAAGGCTCAGTGGTTAAGAGCACTGGCTGCTCTTCAGAGGACCTGGGCTCCATCCCCAACATGCACATGGTAGTTCAGAACTGTCAGTGTGTAATGCACTTCCACATGGTCTGACACCTTCTAATGACTTTTTGAGTACCTGGCATGCATGCATTGCATACATACAAGCAAAATACCCATACACAGAAAATAAAAATAAGTATGTTTTAATTGGTTCTTTAATTTTAAAAACATATTTGGAGGGTTGGGGGGAGTGGTCTTATGGAATAGTGCTCCTGTGGAGGTGGACAGTCTTCTTTCAGGAGTTGGTTTTTCCCTTTTACTATGTAGGTTCTGGGATCAAACACAGGTTGCTGGCTTTAGTGACAAACAATTTTGTCTACTGAGCTATCTTGTTGCTTTCCTAGAGGATCTGAGTTTGGTTCCTAGCACTCACAGTTACAGTTGCTGTTAACTCCAGCTCTAAAGAGTATCCAGCATCTCCCAAGGGCACTACCCACAGGTGGCATACAGTAATGTAATTCTTTCTTTCTTCCCAAGCTTAAACATTGTACATGGTACTTGATCATCAGTAAAGTCTTTAGACAAAATTCAGGCCTGAAGAGATGGTTTAGTGGTTTAGAACATGTACTGCTCTTGGTAGAGGAACTGAGTTTAATTCCCAACATCCACATCAGGCAGCTCATAACCTCCTATAATTCCATCTTCTGAGAACTGTACATTTCTGGCCTCCAAGGACACCAGAACTTGCACAAACATCCACACAGACACACACACTTAAAAATAATAAATCTTGGAGCTGGAGAGATGGCTCAGTGGTTAAGAGCACTGACTGCTCTTCCAGAGGTCCTGAGTTCAAATCCCAGCAGCCACATGGTGGCTCACAACCATCTGTAATGAGGTCTGATGCCTTTTTCTGGTGTGTCTGAAGACAGTGACAGTGTACTCATAGGTAATAAATAAGTAAATCTTTAAAAAAAATAAATTTAAAAAGTAAAAAAAAAAAAAAAAAAAAAAAAAGGTCTTTAAGCAAAATGAGTTTAATGATGATCCTGTGAGAACTGAAAGACAGTGAAATAAAAGCTAAACAGCGGCTGAATTTAGATAGAAACACCCAGAGGGAAGTACCTCAGAGACGCTTATCTTCACATCATCTAGGCGTCTTCACCTTCTAGCTGAGCCTGCTTGCTTTTTTTTAAAAAGCCCTCTGTGAAGTTATACAAAGAACTCTGAGGACACATAGAAATTGATGTGTTGTGTTTGTATCATTAAAGGTTTACCTTCCTTGGAGTCCTTCATTATTTATCATGAGGCTAGGGGTGTGGTTCAGTGGTAGAATACATGTTTAGCTTGTGTGAGACCCTGGTATCAGTTCCACTGCTCTCAGTAATGGTTATCACTTGTAGTTTTCTATGCCTTTATGAAGACAAAGACCCAGTATCTGTTATCAGGAGAGCCATGGCTAGAAGCGCTGAGTTGCATTGTTCTGTTGCAAGCACACTGTAGCATTTCATCCGCACTAGTGGAGTTGTGCTAGTACTCACAGATTCCCTTCAGTACTGAGGGTCTTCAGTTCTGCATTTTTCTCATTTGCAAGCTTTAGTTTCTCTTGAACTACAGTGCAACTCCCTTGTGAGGAACATTAGCAGCAGTAACTGTGACCTATCAGACCCTCAAATAAATCCCCATTCCCAAATCCAGCTCATTAATGTTCAGAAAGTGAAGAATATTGTATATACATTGTTTCCCTAAATTTGCTTGCCATTGTGAGGCACAGTAAAGCACATGTTTCCAAATGGGTATGAATATGGGTCCTTAAATGCCTTCAAACAGCAGAAAGATAGGAAATTCATATCATGATTCTGGAGATCAGAAGACAGCTTGCTCCCAAGGTGTCTTCTTTTCTTTCAATCTATGGGGCCTGGAATCAAACTTGAGACATCAGGCTTGGTGCGTGTCAGGTTCTTACATGTAAGTAGAGAATTCCTAGGTTTCAGTTGTCCCTTTTGGGAGTGAACAGAACTTCACTTATATGGCTTTTCTTAAGCTTTCCTATGGACAAAGGAGACACTTCCCTTGTATTTTACTCTGAGTTCATAGAGTGTTACCAAATTGTATCAGTGGGTTCTTGAGCTGTGCATAGGCAGAGATGTTTCTCAGTTCTTGGTAACTGAAAAGGGAAATGTTAATGGAACTAGAGGTCTGCTGTGGGAAGCGTGGGGCACTCCAGTCATGACTGACATATGGTGGAAGGGAGACAAGAATGGTCTGTGTGTCTTTATTACAGTCTGTTGACATGGTCTTTCATATATTTACCTCCTGTTTTGTTTTCATGTTTTGTTTCTGTCAGGAGAGAACATTGAAATTATTCTCTAAGCTTTCTGAAGAGAGTGACTAAATGCTCCTGGGTCAGGCTGTCTGTGGGTATGAAGTGGTTGGGAGACTCCAAGAACATGGTGGTGAATGGCAGGAGAAATGGAAGCAAGTTGTCTAATGACCATCAGCAGAATCAATCCAAATTACAGCACGCAGGCAAGGACGCCCTGAAGACTGGCAGAAACGCTGTTGAGAGGCGGCCCAACAGATGTACGTACACCTTCGTCTCAATGGGTTTGCTGGTGGTCGCCCGTATTCCCTCAGCTTCCTTGTTGTTACACTCCCTTGTTCTCACAGTCAGCAGATTAGTTTTTTGTTTGTTTGTTTTTCTTTTCTTTTCCTTTTGTCATTGGGGGTAGGGTGTGCTCCAGTATGTTGCTCAGGTTCTCCTCCTGGCCTCAAGTGATTCTCCCGCTTCAGCCTCCCAAGTAGCTAGCACTACAGACACACTAGCAGTTTGGGTTCTTACCATGTAAAATGTAAAACTTAAGTGTCATGCTTTATGTAATCTTTTTTAAAAATTATTTATTTAGTTCCCAAATATTACTCCCCTTCTTGGTCCCCCCTCCCAGAGTTCTTCACCCCATCTCCCCTCCCCACTTTATATATGATGCTTTTTTTTTTTTTTTTTTTACCCATAGCTTGTAGAAAGCTGATTTGTTCTGTAGGAGTTTTTAAAAAATGCTACTGCTGAATTTCTTATAAGTATAAATAAATGCCTTGCTGTAACTTCCAAAAGTGCTTCATGGAGCAAGCTGAACCATACTCCATGAGGAGTGGATGGATCAAAGATGGTCCTTAGAACACCCTCACGATCCTTGCCGTCTATTCAAGAAACCCTATGATGAGAAGTCACTTCCAAACCTCTGTGGTTCTTGGTGGGGATGAGGTGTTTTGTTTTGTTTTGTTTTGTTTTGTTTTGTTTACATTCTGAATGTCCCCTTCACAGTCTTTACAATCCCCCACCTCATCCCCCCTTCCCTTTGCCTCCCACTTCTAGCATCCCTCTTTTCTGGGGCATCAAGCCTCCACAAAACCAAGTGACAAGGCCTTTTTTTTTTTTTTTTTTTTTCTTCTTCTTCTTTTTTTCGAGCTGGGGACCGAACCTGGGGCCTTGAGCTTGCTAGGCAAGCGCTCTACCACTGAGCTAAATCCCCAAGGCCGTTTTTTTTTTTTTTTTTTTTGAGAATTGAGGAAGTTATAGGATTAGTTTCTTTTTCTTGTCCCCTCTCAAAAATAAAATGCCCTAGAACAAGCATATGTGTGAGTCGAGAGTTACAGGAATATCATCCAGAAGTGTCTACATCCATGTTAAGGATGACTTTCTCAGTCTGTGCTTTTCCTAACATTAGTCAGCCACTGTGAAGTTCCTTAGTTGGGTTGGGTCTGCCTCAGGCTCTTCAGCTTTGTCGGCAGATGCCGTTTACTGGGCTCAGGCACCTTTACTCTTTACTCTTTGAGCTCAGATCAGTGTGTTGTAGAAAGTGGGGCATAATTCCTGCTTGGAATTAAGAATGTGAGGGAGTACAAATAACTAGCTCTTCTCTGCAGGGACCCATGTTCATGGCTGAGGTCAACATAGGCTAAAACTATGCCCTCTCAGTAGCATTGCTGTGGTCAGAAAACAGGCATTTTTGAAGTTTTTAAATTGCTGGCTTCTTGCACATTGTAAAAGGTTTTAGTTTTAAGTTAAATTGTGGGAGATACAGAATGTAGAGAAGACAGCATCATGCTGAATGTTGTTGGAGAGAGAGGCAGTGACAGAGAAGGATCACATAAAGTGCTCTATATCAAAGAAGATGGTCAGCCCGACTTAAAACCAGGACCCAGAACACACAAAGCTAAATGCTGACAGCACTGGAGAGAAAGTAGACACTGCAGCAAGAAATCAGGTACTGGAGCAGTCCACCTTCAGTAATGGGTGCAACAACAGGCCAGAAGTGAACAGGAACAGGGTAGATTTTTAAAGCCCTGTAAATCAGCTAACCAATCAGGTATCAGCATAACATTCCATTCCATTCTTATTTCTCAAGTATACATGGAACTATGCCAGGCCATGTAACAAATAAGCAGACTTAAAAGGGGTAAACTCATTTAAATGTTTACACAGAGTAAATATTAAAGTCAATACAAATTTTACTACTACACACTCATGAATGACTGTTGATTCAAAGAAGAAATTAAAAGGGAAACCAAATTGAGCAGGTTGGCACATACCTCTTTATCCCAGCGTTTGGGAGGCAGAAGAAGGAAAGGTCCTGTGAGTTCAAGGGCAGCCTGGGAGAAATAAACCCAAATAAACTTGTAACAAGTAGTCATTTAAAATCAGCAGAGCCTACCTACAAAGAAAGCCTCAGGCTCAGAGGGTTTAATTGTTGTATTCTCTGAGATGTCTCAAGAACCAGTACTTGAGAAAATCTTAGGAATACTTGCAACTTATTTTCTTACCCTGATGCCAAAACTAGACATCACAAAAGTACAGAGTGTGGCACTACATCTGAATATGAACAAAAATATTCTTCACAAAATAGCAGCATATCATTCATTCTAAGGGTGGAGACCATTTTCCTAGAATCCCATCTCCAGGGCTTTGGGGGGTAGTTCTGTCTGTCTGTCTGTCTGTAACTTGACAGGCTTGAGAGATGGCTCAGCGGTTAAGAGCACTGCTCTTCCAGAGGTCCTGAGTTCAATTCCCAGCAACTGTAGGGTGGCTCACAACCATCTGTAATGGGGTCTGATGCCCCTTTAGGCATGAAGATATACATGCAGATAGACCACTCATACGTAAAATAAATATGTAAATAAATCTCCTAAAGAAAATTTTGTTTATTATTCTCAGCATTCTAAAGGCTGATACAGGAGGATTACTAAGAGTTCAGAACCAGCCAAGACTTCGTGAAGAGAACCTTGCTCAAAAGAATAACAATCTAAGGATGTAGCCTGATGATAAGTGATTCAGCTAGGGTGTAGGAGGTTCCAGGTTCAGCCTCAAGCACAACAGAAACATTTCATTTACAGTGCCGTCCAAAACAGTAGCAATGAGAATCTACAAAGTATTCATATATTTCTGAAAACTAAAAAATGCTGTTGAAAAAAAATTGAAGACTTGGGCTGGAGAGATGACTCAGTGGTTAAGAGCAATGAGTGCACTTCCAGGAGTCCTGAGTTCGATTCCCAGCAACCACATGGTGGCTCACAGCCATCTGTCCTGGGATCTGATGGTCTTTTTTTTGGCATGTAGGTGAACATACGGACAGAGCACTCATATGTAAAGTAAGTAAACCTTTCTTAAACCTTGAAGGCCTAATGGATGGAGTAACATGTTGCTTGTTCCTTGATTAGGCAACAGACGGCAATACTCTCCAGGTGATTCTGTCACAACAGAATAGCAAACATTGATTGGAGTCATGGAGAGTAAAGTTAGGAAACTCTGCTTCCTCTGTTTCAAAGCTTCCTTCACTGCTGCAGTAATCAGCACAAGGGTGTCCAGCACATCTGTGCTCCTGGAGTACATTTAAGAACAAGAATAATAGCACAGTTTAGATCTTTCAACAAGGCTAGAAGGGTTTGCTAGGACTGACACTCAGGGCTTCTAGATAAGTGTTTCTCCACAAAGCTGCATTCTCCTTTCCTTTCCTTTTCCTTTTCCTTTTCTTTCCTTCCCTTTCCTTCACTTTTCCTTTCCTTTCCTTTCCTTTCCTTTCCTTTCCTTTCCTTTCCTTTCCTTTCTTCCTTCCTTTCTTCTTTTCTTCCACAAGGAAAAATATGATGAAGGAGAATTAGGTCTCTGTATCCAGAGTGAAGTGAACCCAGCACACCATGTGTGGGAAACATTAAAGCAAACACAGGCATCATTTTCCTGATCTCACAAGGGGCAATGTTCTTTTTTAATAGGACATTTAAAAAAACACAAGGAACAAGAAAAAAAATCACCTAAAAGTAAAAAGACAACAACCATAGAATGGAGTGGGGGAACTAAATCATATGTCTACAAAGGGCCATCTCCAGAATATACAAAGAGCTCTTGAAAGCCAAGGTGAAAGACAGAACCCAGTTTCAAAATAGATTACAGACCGAAGTAGACATATTGCTCCAGAGATATGCAAGTAGCCAGTAGCATATTTAATTTGTCAGCACTGCCAGCAAGACAGCTAGAATCAGGATGACAGGCTGTTGACAAGGAGCGAGAGGCTTGGACTCTCCCAGTCTGGTAGAGATGAGACCCCCACTAGGAAGACTTTGTGGATAGACGATATTTTTACAGAGGTTTGTGGCAGCATTATCCAGAATAGTCCCAAAATGGAAACAGCTCAGGTATGTCTGCTAGCCAAAGTAATTTTTAACCATAGGACAAAAATCCTGATACATAGTGTAACATAATGAAGTGTGCCAGCTAGAAGAAGCCAGTCACAGAGCATCACATATATTATCATTGCAGCATGTAAAGTTTTCAGAGCAGGCAAATTGAAAAGAGACATAGTAGGTCATTGGTTGCCTCAGTCTGAGCAGTTGCTGGGGACAATGAGGCTTCTTTTGGGTCCACATGGGGGTGGTGACGGGAGATCAACGCTGTCAATCTGTTAATCATTGAATTATCTGTTTTACCTGGTTAAGTTTATATTTCAACACACCTTAGAAAATGTAGCAGGGTAAGGGTTAAGGGTATGTATAACTCAGTGCATACCTTGCATGCGTAAGGTACTAGGTTTGACCCAGACAACTATTTAGTTTGTGGCTGTTATTACTGTTTTAATTTTTATTTGTATGGATGTTTTGCCTGCATATATGTTTGTATACATTCCTGGTGCCTTCAGAAGTCAGATCTCATGCTAGGTGGTGGCAGTACATGCCTTTAGTCCCAGGATTTGAGAGGGAGAGGCTGGTGGATCTTAGAGTTCAAGGTCAGCCTGGTCTATAGAATGAGTTTCAGGACAGCCAGGGATACACAGAGAAACTCTGTCAAAAAAAATCCAATTAAAAACAAAACAAAAAAACATCTTCTAGAACTGAAGTTAGAAATAGTTATGAGCTATAATGATATGGGTGCTGGGACTTGAACCAGGGTCTAGAAGAGCAGTCAATGCTCTTAATAGCTGAGTCATTTCCTCAGCCTCTTAGATCCTTCTCACATGTTTATATGCAAATACTTTGATTGCAGAAGTCATATACCCACTTCCTTGGAAAGGACCCATATGGTTTATTTTGTGAAAGAATGGATAAAGAGGTTAAACCTCCCATTCTCAATGTGCTGATTTTGAGAGCTTAAACTTACACTGTCATCAGTACTTTGTAAATTATGTGCTAATTCCTGGAGCCGACTGAACACTACTCATGAGCCACCAGCACCGATGGGAGCTTTTTGTTTCTGCATATGCCTTCTCTGCATTGCTTCTCAGTGAAACCCAGCCACTTACGTTATCCATTCATTTCACTCATTGAGAAGTTTCTCAAACAGAAGTACAATAGAAATAAGCCTCTCATTTTTCATTCCCTGTCTTTCTCCACTTCTGTGTAACTAAACCCAGGCAAGATTTTAACTTCTGGTCCTCAGTTATCCATAAAAAGGATATTGGTCATTTAGCTACCCAAAAGCAGGAAGCCCATCTTAATTCCTTGAGACCCTTTGGTTCTTGGGATCCACATTTATGGCATTTCTTGATGGCTGTCTGCATCCCTGTTGTTTTCTTCTCCCTATCCCTGTCTGTAATGGCCCTGTGTGCCGTCTCCACTGTTGATGGAGTGGAGAGTTGAATAAGCTCCCGAATCCCTGGACCCTGTTGTTAGGAAACCTGAAAATATTGTCAGCTGCCCACATTCTCCTAATGGTTGGATGTACTGTATCTGGTTTTCTTTCTGTCTAGCATAAAGAATATTAATATCTAATCATGAATAGTAACTCCAGCTGATGATGCCAGTTTGGATGCAGTGGGGATTTTAAGGAGATTGAATTGTTTCACCAAGTTATATTTCTTTCTTTTGCTGTTCACAGGTCATGGTAACTCGGGATTTGAAGGGCAGAGTCGCTATGTGCCATCCTCTGGAATGTCCGCCAAGGAGCTCTGTGAGAACGATGACTTAGCAACCAGTTTGGTTCTTGATCCCTATTTAGGTTTTCAAACACACAAAATGAACACTAGGTAATTTTGATTCTTTCTCCTGCATAGAACCAATAATGATGTCCAACTTAAAACAGATGATGAATCTGAATTATAAATGACAATAGCATTCTTTGATACAGAACAGTTTTCTGTGAGCCAAGAGAAGCAGGCAGAATCTGGAAAGAAAGTCCACTTTTCCACCTTGCACTGGAGGGGGGTGTCTTTTCCATGGCTTCAGTATGGAGTCTTCCTGTTTTAAATAATGTCCACTGGTGTTTTTGCCTTCTTGTGTAACCCTTGCAACTCAGCAGGTAATACTTGTATATTCCATATGCAGATAGGAACCTGTTTAGAGTCTAAATGCTCTGTCAGTCAGAAACTGCTTCGACAGTCTCGGGGCTATGAGTGTGTGAGGGAGAGAAGACAATGCAAGCCTCACCTTCTGAGTTCTGGGACTAAAGACATGTACTACCATGCCTGCTCTGGTTCTTTGACTCAAGTCTGAGGTCTCTGACTCTTGCAGTCCTCTTAAGAACCATTTTTCTCTTGGGAAAGACACTAAGATCATCCTACAGTTCTTTTTCTCTTTGGTTCTGTGGCGAAGGGTTTTGGATCTGGTGGAAATGGTTCCACTAGCGATTTAGAGATGAGATGACCTCTGGGTCCATTCCTTCTCATCTCCATCATATATAGGCTTCCTGTAGCCCTATGGCTGTGATCATCCAGGAGAATTGAAAACCACGTTTAATAAGCTCTGATTGTTAGGGGAGACAGGAATTGAAAGGAAGACTTGAACACCCTTTACCCTTTAAAATTTTCCCTTTTCTAGAAGTAAAACAGGACTAGTTTTTCTTACTTACCAGCTTTATTGTATATCTAGAAAGAATGGCAGTAAAAGGTGTCTTTGGAATTCCATGACCTCTATCCCTTTGAGTCACTCACTGAACTAAACGTTATATACATTGTAGTTAAGCTGACTACACCCTGTGCCAGCCTACCACCTCATACTGCTTGAATCCCAGTTCCCATTCAATGATATTGATGCCTGTTCTCCTCGAAGATGACCTGATAGGATTTCAGTCATCCTCTGTATCTTTGCCCCTCCCCCGCCCCCCTTTTAAATAATCGGATTACTTAAGTTGTCTATGTTGATTATATCTTTTTTTTTTTTTCTTTTCTTTTTTTCGGAGCTGGGGACCAAACCCAGGGCCTTGCGATTGCTAGGCAAGCGGTCTACCACTGAGCTAAATCCCCAACCCCTGTTGATTATATCTTATATATTAAGATACAGAGGCAAATGAAATATTTTAGAAAGCTATTTCATTATAGTCAGAATAAAAGTTTTAGTTGCTTATGGAAGAATATTTATTTTGAACCCCAGACTATTCCAGAGAATAAAGGGTTATACCTGTCAATGGCTCTGTGGTAGAGAGTATTGTGGTTTTTTTCCCCAGGACACTGGTATTTCTTAGCCTATGGATGGAAACTGGGATTTTGCATTTCTAACAAGCCCCTGATCTGTATTTAGAATAATTTAGTCTAAACCCAAGTTTCCTGAGGCTCACTTAAAATGATGTGATCATAAAGTTCAGAGGCCTAAGGGTGTGGCTCAGTGAAGTGCTCACCTATTATAAGAGAATCCAGGTGAGGAAGAGAAAAATAGAAGAGAGGGAGAAAATCTCAGTATTGTCACAGTTATTGATACTTGTAACCTTTTTGTATGGCAGGACTCCTGAGTTAACTGTGTTCTGTTTCCACAGAAACTGGAACACCTAAGTAAGTGTTTCGGTGCAACATTTAGTCCACTCACCTGAACCAGCCTTGGGGAGTGGGCAGGACTAGTCTACTCCAGATAGAATGGCCCCAGACTCCCATGCATAGTGACGGCTTCCTCACACAGGTCTCAGCAGCTCCCTGCAAGCTGTGTTTAGGAATACACAATCTCTTGTCTCCTTGTCTCTCTCCCTCTGCATGCCTATAGTTCTGGGGATAGGTCAGGGCCTCATACCCGTTAAGCAAGACTACCACTGGCCTGCGACAGCAGCTCTTCTTGCCTTCTCTCTCCCTCTTCCCAGGAGCTTCCCGGCCTGTGTTTGTGTTTGGAAGCAGTAGCAGTTGTGGGATTTGAGAACTTACAGCGGCGGTTCTGATTGGAAAGGCACTTTGCCTTTTTATTTGTTGGTTTTGGTTTTGAGGCAGGGTCGTGCTGTGTAGCCAAAGTTGACCTCCTACTCAGTCCTGCCTTGGTCTCCTGAGTGCCATATTAAAGATGTGCAGCCCCACACTTGGCACAGGTGCCGATATTTTGATCTTAGTTCCTCAGCATTTTCCCACCAGTAAAGCAGAGCTATATCATGAGAGCTGAATAAACAGAAAGTACAAATTTACATTTGCTATAATTTTTTAAATTGCTTCTTTAAAAAAAAAAAAGATTTATTTATTTATTTATTTATTTATTATATAAGTACACTGTAGCTGTCTTCAGACACACCAGAAGAGGGCATCAGATCCCATTACAGATGATTGTGAGCCACCGTGTGGTTGCTGGGAATTGAACTCAGGACCTTTAGAAGACAACCATTGCTCTTAACTGCTGAGCCATCTCTCCAACCCTTAAATTGCTTCTTGTCAGATGCGAAACTTAATTTTTTTTATACTAGGAGACTAGAGCTGTGGACACAACCTCTGAGTTTTATATAACTTATTTCATTTTTATTTTATGTACATTGGTGTTTTGACTGTATATGTATGTCTGTGTGAGGGTGTTTGATTCCCTGGAACAAGAGTTACAGATAGTTGTGGGCTATTATGTGGGTTCTGTGAATTGAACCCGAGTCCTTTGGAAGGAAAGTTAGTACTCTTTTTTTTTTTTTTTGGTTCTTTTTTTCGGAGCTGGGGACCGAACCCAGGGCCTTGCGCTTCCTAGGTAAGCGCTCTACCACTGAGCTAAATCCCCAGCCCCGAAAGTTAGTACTCTTAATCACTGCACCATCTTTTCAGCCCCAATACCTCTGACTTTTAAAAAGGAACTTGGGGCCAGGCAGTAGCCTAATCCTTTAATCCCAGCACTTAGGTAACAGAAGCAGATGGATATCTGAGTTCAAAGCCAGTTGGGTGTACCAAGGGAGTTCCAAGATAGTCTGGTCTACACAATAGAGAAACCCTGTCTCAGGGTAGGAAAAAGGGGGGAGTTGGAGCAAGTGTGTAAGGAAGGGATGGGTGGGTGGCTTTAGTAGTCCCCTCATCTAGGCAGCATGACTCACTTGGATCGTTTATACTTTAATCCCATGCCTTTAATCCCAACATTCAAGAGTCTGAGGCAGAGGCAAGTGGATTGCTTGAGTTTGAGTCCAGCCTGGTTACATACTGAGTCCAGGTTATTCAAGACTACATAGAAAAACCTTGTCTCCAAAACAAAAACGAAAACAACAAAAAAGTCAGGTGTAGGTCAAAAAAAGTGGTTTATGAAGCAAGAATTATTGTCTGGGAACTGTTCCTCTAAAGCTGTGCTTGATTTTCCAGTCTAAAGTTGCCTGGCAGTCTTAGCTTTCCATCATTATAGCTGAATTGGTTTCTCCTGCTGTGGGTTTGCTTATGCATATCCTCTCCTGAATATCATTTATAAATATGTAATATCATTTTAGGATTTGATGCTTGACTAGAATACATAAAGGAATTTTGTGAATTTGTGGAAAATTTGTATTGTGAGAACAAAAGGTTTTTAACAATCTGGCATTGCTATCTGTGGAATATCCCTGTGGATTCATAAAGTTTTAAATATTATTGTTAAAGATTTGTGCTCAGTGAATGTTTAGGGATGACAAATAGCAGTTGTACGAAGAGTCTTCACTGTTGTTTGCTTTGTGTTTGTATAGCGCCTTTCCTTCGAGGAGCTCGAGACATATTTCCAAAGCTGACAGTTTTTCTCACAACAACCCTATGAGGTATGTAGTGTGCATTTCAAATAAGCAAGGCATAAGCCTGTGGTTCTGTCCTGGGCCATTTCATTGAAATAGGACTTGTTTTAAAATTATTTATTTTTATTTCATGAATTTGTGTTTTGCCTGTATGTGTGTTTGTACGGGGTGTTCGATCACCCTGGAACTTGAGTTAACAGACAGTTGTGAGCTGCCTTGTAAGTGCTGGGATTTGAACTCAGGTCCTCTGGAAGAGAACCTTAACCAATGCTCTTAACCAATGAGCCATTTCTCCAGCCCCCCAAATAGGACTTCTAAAGCATTTAGTAATTCTTTTAAACTGTATGGTATTGCTGGAGGCAGAGTCAGGGAGATCTCTGTGAGTTGGAGGCCAGCCTGGTCCAGGAACCTTTTGCAGCTATGGTTTGCAGCTCTTTGAGCATTTTCTTTCTCTTCCTCTTTCCTGCCTTTTTCCTTCTTTTTCTCTCCCCGCAGCGCCCTCTGTTACTCTCTTGTGCATGCCAGTGGAGGGCATTGTAGCAGTTCAGCTAATACAAATTTGCTTGTTGGCGGTGGCGGTGGTCGCTTGTGTTTGGAAGACAGAAAAGTGAAATAGCAAAAATTCTGGGAAGTTAGTCTTAGAGAGTAGGAACAGGAGTGTGAGAATGTGAATATATGTTTGTTCCCTGTCCCTTTTAATAGCTGATTGTAAATTACATGTTTTATTTTGAATCGTAGCCACCAAGGTCTGGGAGAGAAGGACCTCTGTGTGAGTAGCAGACTTTGTAATCGAGAGAGTAAGCATGTCCATTTGGAGGTGCCAAGTGCCTCTCTCTCACTCTTTCCCTCTCCCTCCTGACATAGATGTCAGCACCCACTCTTGCCCTCGTCCCTTACACTGTAGGGATTAGCAGCATAAAGCTGGATAGCCTAGAGTCTCAGCAGGCTCCTGCCACCGAACAGTGTGAGCCTGGGGTTAAGCCCGGGACCACATGTAGGAAGATAGCTAACTCCTACAGCTAGGTAAGGTCACCCAAGTGCAGGCGCCTAAGGGCAAACAGAAGTCAGATCCTTTTCAGATCTGCACTCAGTTGGCAGATAGAGGTAGATCTCTTGAGTTTGAGGCCAGCTTGGGCAACATAATTCCAGGTCAGCCAAGGATACATATATGGGGGAGAGGGATGTAATAGGAAGTTATTTTCCTGCTTCTCAAGTCCGAAGTAGAGAAGCTTTTGCTTTGTCCTTAATGTTTGTTGACAGTTTTGTGTCATTGCATAATTTTTATCTCCCACAGTATTGGCCAGGTGTTAACTACTATGTATGTGAAGGGTCACTGAAATACTGTCTCCTTTCCTTTTTCCCCCTCACTTTTCAAGACAAAGTCTCTCTGTGTAGCCCAAGCTGTCCTGGAACTCACTGTAGAGCAGGCTGGCCTCAAACTCAGAGATTAGCCTGCTTCTGCCTCCAGAGTACTGGGACCAAAGGCGTGTGAGAGGACCTCCTCACATCGTCTTTCCTTCATACAGGAGTCAGCTGTGGCAGTAAATTTTCACATTTTAACTGAGTTAGACATTCCTGCTGGGGGATAACAAAGGATAATGCTGTGGTTTCCTTTAGGAGACAGAACTAGTTAGAGAATGAGAGACAGAGATCATCTCAGGAGAGATACATCCCAGGGAAAATAGTATGAGTAGAGTTATTTTATGTTGATTTTAGCTTTTAGTAGTTTAACATTGTGAACAATGAAAACTAGGGTACTTAAGGACATTTAAGGTTGGAATGAACATGTTTCAGAAAGTCAAGGACATACAAACTGTTAAAAATGCCTACCTTGGTCAAATGAGATGGCTTGAGATGTGGTAGGCAATTGCTGTGAAACTTGGTAGCTTGAATTTGATCCTGAAATCCACATGATGGAAGGAAAAAGTTGTCCTCGGACCTATATACACACACCACTCTTACTTTCTTACTGACTCTCGGTGTGTATGTGCACTACCTTCATTTCAGTCATATCTAGCTTATTTTTCTGTGTCTTTGAGTGAATTTAGCTTTTTCCATGTTGCTGAGGATGGAACTGAGGACCTTGCAGGTTAGGCATATATTCTACCTGGACTTACATCCCCACTGCCATCCCACTGTGTAAACCAGTGAGTTCCAGGACAGCCAGGGCACAGAGAACCCTTGCCTCAAAAAAACAAAACAAAATCAAAAACAGTGATGTCAAAACCAGAACAATGATGATGTCCTTTTCTTCTGGTCTCTCCCACTCTGGCCTCTTGTATGCTGCTGTACATAGAAAACTTAAGAACTAAGCCTTGGTGAAATCTTACAGTTTAAACTCTTACTGAAATGTTAATGGAAACTATGCATGGCAGTACACATGTAACACCAGCACTTGGGAGGTAGAAGAAAGTTGATTTGGTGTTCAAGGCCATCCTCATCTACATTGGGTGATCATGACAAGCAGCTGGTCTGGGTTACATGAGACCCTGTCTCAAAAAAAAAAAAAAGTTATTACATTGTGATGGCTTAGTTTGAATAGAGTTCTGTTGCATGCTGAGTTTGGTTGGAGTCTGTGCTAGGTCTTATCTCAGTGTTGTCAGGCGTAAAGTCACCACTTTAGATAATAAGTGCATAGTTCAAATATTTTTCTCTTGAATCACCTGTATCTTTTCATGGTTTTTTTTTTTTTTTTAAGATTTATTTATTTATTATATATAAGTACACTGTAGCTGTCTTCAGATACACCAGAAGAGGGGCATCAGATCTCTTTACAGATGGTTGTGAGTCACCATGTGGTTGCTGTGATTTTAACTCAGGACCTCTGGAAGAGCAGCCAGTGCTCTTAACCGCTGAGCCATCTCTCCAGCCTCCCAAGAAATTCTTTTCTTTTTTCTTTTTTCTTTTTTCTTTTTTTTTTTTTTCAGAGCTGGGGACTGAACCCAGGGCCTTGCGCTTTCTAGGCAAGCGTTCTACCACTGAGCTAAATCCCCAACTATTTTTTTTTTCTTTTCTTTTTTTCTTTTCAAGAAATTCTTAAATGAAGACCCTTAACTCTTTTTTTTTTTTTTTTTTTTTGGGTTCTTTTTTTCGAGCTGGGAAGACCCTTAACTCTACTCGGAGTTCAGGCTTCCTAAGCATAGCTCCAAAGGAGAGGTATGTTACTTGGAACCTGGCTATGCCGGCTGCATGTTAACATATTCTGCAGTCATTATGGCTAATTTTACAACTAAATCCTTTAAAATTCTAACTCAAATAAATTTCACCAATGTAAATAGTCTCATTTTCCAAATTAAGATTTGGGCATTTTGCCAGGGAGTGTTGGCACATGTCTTTAATCCCAGCACTTATTGGAGGCAGAGGCAGCTGGGTCTCTTGAGTTCCAGGCCACCCCTGTTTCTAGAGCCAAGTTCCAGAACAGCCAAGGCAACATAGGGAAACCCTGTCTCAAAAAAAAAAAAAAAAAACTTTTTTTTTGGCATTTCTCCTGTTCTCTGGATGAAGTTGTCCAACATCAGGTGGGTGGTTGGAATGTGTGTTTGAAAGTCCTATTGAGGACTGAAGAAATGGCTCAGTGATTAAGGGCACTGACTGCTCTTCCAGAGGTCCTGAGTTCAATTCCCAGCAACCACATGGTGGCTCAGGTGCCCTCTTCTGGTGTGTCTGAAGAGAGCAACAGTGTACTTATATACATAAAATAAATAAATGTTTAAATAAAAAAGAAGTCCTATTGAAATGCATGGAGTTTTCTGCTGTGCACAAAGACATAACTTTATTTTGTTTATGTCAATGTATCTCTGAACTCATTGCTCTGTTTTTAAGTCCTTTACCTCAAGTCTACATCAAACTCTTACCCTTATTACCTCTACTTGGATTTTTTTCTATTATAGGCCTTTCATTTTGTGCCTTTCAAAATAGGTGATTAGTGGATGTGTGAGGCAAGACAGTTTTTTGAGTCCTCTCATTTCACACTTAATGAGATAACAGTCAAAAGATTAAAGTGTTGTTTGAAGAAAAAAAGGAAGCTGAGCCCTGGGGAGATGGCTCAGTGGATAAAGAATTTGCCATATGAGTATGAGGACTGGTATTCTGGTTCCCAGAACCCACATTTAAAACATTTAAAGCTAGATAGATATAGCAGCCTGACTGTGATCTCAACACTCAAGAGTCGGGTGGCTCACTGCACTAGCCCAATCAGCAAACTCTGGATTTAGCAAAAGACTCGACTCAGATACATAAAATGGAGAACGATGGGGGAATGTGCCTAGTACCAACTTTTGGCCTTCACATGCACACATGTATGCATCTACACATGCAAACATGCATATATACCACATGCATACAGAGGAAAAGAGAAAAAAGGAAGATCTTTTCAGGTGATTGTAGTACTAATTGATGATTTAACTGTCAAGATTATTTTTTCTTTTTAAATCTTTGCTGTGATAACCACACTGTCTGTAGGATACCAGCTTCCTTAAGTTCTCTTCAATTGAATCAGTAGCTCAAGAATCGTGATAGATGGCCTAGAGAGATGGCTCAGAGGTTAAAAGCACTAGCTACTCTTGCAGAGGACTCTGGTTCAGTTCTAGCACTTATAACTGTCTGTACCTCCAGTTCAGGGGATCTGACATCCTCTTGTAACTCCAAGGGCACCAGGCACACATATATGCATGCAGGCCAAATACATGATACTTATAAAATAAGTCAGTTAAAATTTTTAAAGAATTATGATAGATAACTAAACTTGCTATTTTGATTTCTTTCAGATTTCGGCCTATAAAAGGAAGGCAGGAAGAGCTAAAGGAAGTAATTGAACGCTTTAAGAAAGATGAACACTTAGAGAAAGCTTTTAAATGTTTGACCTCAGGTGAATGGGCACGACATTATTTTCTCAACAAAAACAAAATGCAGGAGAAATTATTCAAAGAACATGTAAGTTAAGTGCATTAATGCTGCTAACCTCTGTCCAGATAAGTAGGAGCTAACTGTGGTAGTTGAAGCTGGAAGATTGGTACAAGTTCAAGGCCAGACTGGGCTACACGAGTTTTAGCTAGCTAGATTACAATGTGAGACTATCTCAGAAAAACAAAGATTTATATATGAACTGAAGTCTGGATGTCTGTAAGCACTGAGGTTTTATGTCTAACAGTGGTGGCAATGGCTTACAGAGCTTGGACCCACGGCACACCCTGGGTAAATGCTCTGCCACTTGACTAGTCACCAGCCAGGAGTGAATGTAAAGATCTGTAATACAGAAGGTGACCTGGCTGCTCATCTGGAGTGAAGTTCTTTGTGTACTTCTAGAGCAGCAAAGCCAAGCCATTGAGTACTTACATGTGTGAACACTAAGACTAACAGGAAAGGTTTTCACTTGGCTATCCAATGGTTTACATTGTTGTTGGTGGTGATATACTTTTATGATTTTGAGAAAGTCTAACAGAATGAATAATAGTCACGTTTTTTCCTGCTTTAGGTCTTTATTTACTTGCGGATGTTTGCAACTGACAGTGGATTTGAAATATTGCCTTGTAATAGATACTCTTCAGAACAAAATGGAGCCAAGATAGTTGCAACAAAAGAGTGGTAATTATTACACTAGTCAAAACTCAGTGTATATCTGTTTAAAGTTCTGAAATTGTCATTGAAGTACTTAAGAAACCATGGTCAGGGTGAGCCAGTCTTTCCCTGAGAATCAGTGCAGTTCCAAGCTCTGACCTGTTGATTCAGGGAGAAGTGAAATCAGAAATCTGGGTGACCTGGTCCCATCTCTAAGCCACAGCATGTTGATTTTAAATAGCTGTTTTGTGCTGGACTGCTGAAGAAGGGTGCCAAGGTTTATGACCTACTTCCAGGGTCAGTATGACAGGTCTTAAATATTACAGATAGAAACATTTGAATACATGAACCTGCTTTAAAACATGCATGCATGCTTAAAGAAAAGTAGTAATGACCTTTAATCCCAGCACTTAGGGGTCAGACAAACAGATCTTTTTTGAGTTCAAGGCCAGCCTGATCTACATAGTGAGTTCCAAAGCCAGCCAAGCTACACAGTGATGTCGCGTCTCAAAAGTAAAGTCAAATCTCAGTTTGAGGCTTAAAAGTCATAGATTAGAACAAAGGTGTTTCTCTCTTCCCTGTTAGTGCCTGTTCCTTACCTTTTATTCCAAGGGAAATAGGCAGTCCCTCCAATGGTTCTTTAGTATTTTAATAGCAAAAATTTCAGGGGTCAGGTACCTAAAAATAGAATGTGCAAAAGAGCATTATTCCCAAGTAGACTCCTGGGATGGGTGTACACAAAGGTATTCTGCCTCAGATTTGGACTGAACTACTTACTGATTGACTCTTGTGGCTCCAGTGTTGCAGATGGCAGGCTTGAGATCTAGGGCCCAAGGACTGTACTTTGTAATTAAGTAGCCACCAACTTCATGGAGTCTTGGAAATATAGCCTGTCTCAATGAAGAGGTGCTGTATACATCCTCACCAGAGTTCACATTGTGTTCTTTTTCTCTTTCATAGTTCCTATAGTAACTGCCTGCTGAAGTATTATTTGGGATATGTGGACTTAAAATACATAATTAAGAGGAATTTTACCTCTTCTTCCTTGGCATGACTACTAGGAAACTTGAGCTTGTAGTTTGGGCTTATTACTTTTATCACTTTTATCACTTATCACTTTTAGTGAGTGGTGCACCCTACTGGAGGATGACAACAGTCTGGGTCTCCATGACCCCACTGCTGTGGGACCCATTTGCAAATACAGTGCACAACAGCAAGTAGCTGAGCCCCTGCCTCCCATGAGATGCTGATTCAGGCTCTGCAGGGGGTTGAGAGTTACAAGCAGCACCGTGCCTTACCTAGAGAAGCTTCCATTTTCTTGTGGGAGTAAGGTAGATAAGAAATCAGGAAGAGCATGCTCAGGTGAACTCCAGGTCAGTCAGCAAAGTATGTGGAGCCAGGGTTACTCAGTTCTGATATTTAGTGGGAAGGCTTATTTTTTTTTTAAAAGAAGCCTTATTATAATTACTAGTAATTTTTATCACATATTTTAAATAGGAAACGAAATGACAAAATAGAATTACTGGTGGGTTGTATTGCCGAACTTTCAGAAATTGAGGAGAACATGCTACTTAGACACGGAGAAAACGACTTCAGTGTCATGTATTCCACAAGGAAAAATTGTGCTCAACTCTGGCTCGGTCCTGCTGCATTTATAAATCATGGTAAGCTGCCTTCTGAGGCGTCTACGCTGTGTGGGCTGGCTGCCCACAGCTAGTGTGGCCTGGCCATACTCAGGGGAGTTTGGAATGGCCATTATCTTCAGATTTATTAAATATGCCCAGTGTGACTTGAGACCTAAACTGTGATGTTGTCTGGAAAGCCTTTTCAGATTCTGTAACTTCGTGTTTCAGATCTTATCAGCAGTTAATTGACTTTCTCTTTTGGACATTTTTCAGATTGCAGACCTAACTGTAAGGTAAGCATAAATGAAGCCAAATACCAGAGATTCTTTGTTTGCCTTGGGTGTGAGACTCTTAACAAGTTACTTCTATTTCAGTTTGTGTCAACTGGCCGAGATACAGCATGTGTTAAGGCTCTGAGAGATATTGAACCTGGAGAAGAAATTTCTTGTTATTATGGAGATGGGTTTTTTGGAGAAAATAATGAGTTCTGCGAATGTTACACTTGCGAAAGGTAAAGGATCAGACTCCCTTCCTATTCAGCATGTAGCTATCATGATGGTGAGCTGTTTACCCTGCCCAACCGCCCACATCACTGAGTGTAGAGCTAGCATGTGCTCTGCAGCTTGGCACCCAGTGAAGTGGGAAAAGCAGGACTAGATGCGATAGAACTGTTACTGATGGGTCACGATACAGAAGTGCTTAAGAGAAAGCAACAATAAATATAGTCTCTGAAGGTGTGCAAAGGAGAGACACAGTGGAGGTTACAAGTTTCTACTTAAGTTGTACTAATTTCACTAGAAGAATTTTGAAAGGTAAAATCTGATGACAGGCCCTCAAGATAAGATCTGAGTAAAAAGAACTGTGATGTTAGCTGTGAGCACATAGATGTCACTCCTTTCATAATAATACATTTATTTTTGGAATTGACCAAAACTATATTAAAGCTTATGAAACAGTATGCCTGATGAAAACCAAGAAAAACAAAAAAGAACATTGGGGGTAGCCCAGCAAGGTAGTTTATGCCGATAATTACAATATTTGGGAGGCTGAGCCAGATGCACTGGGAAAAGTAGGTAAATCTAGGCCACATAGCAAGCTCATTCTCAAACAAACATGAAAGAAATCTAGTCCTTGGCACTGAACAACGTCGACCACAGCAAAGGTTAGAGGAGGGTTGGTGATATAGTAGATACAGAGCTGCCTAAAGTACAGGGAGCCTGGATAGATCCCAGAGCTGCATGAGTGGCTATTGTGGTGGCACATGCCTGTCATTCCAGTACTCAAAGTGAGGCAGGAAGATCAGAAGTTCTGGTCATAGAGCATCTGAGACCAGCCTAAGAAACAAGAGAATTGTCTTAACAGATATAAAGATGATTATAAAGTGGTTATGGTCAAGATTGATAGATACATTGCTTAGGAATGAACAATAGTGAACAGAGTTCTAAACAAGCAAAGTACATATAGGAAGTGAGTACTACTACTGCTTCTGGGGAAAAAATAAGCTAAACTCCCAAATACAATTTAAATAAACAATATAAAATGATTAGGAAAAGATCTGCTTAGGGGCTTGAGAGGTAAGAGCATGTGCTGCTCTTCAGAGGACCCAAGTTTAGTTCCCACCACACATGTTGTGCTGTTTCTGCCACTCCAGGGAAACTGACACCCAACCTTCCTGTCCTCTGAGGGTTTGTGTGTGTTTGTGTGCACACACATAATTAAAAAGAAAATAAATCTTTACCCAAAGCCGAATGTGGTGGCACATGCCTTTAATCCCAAAACCCAGAAAGTAGAAGGCAGCAGATCTCATGTGACTTAGAGGCTATCCTGGTCTACATAGAAAGATCCTGAACAGCTAGAACTAGAGACCCTGTGTCAGAAGGGAAGGAAGGGAAAGGAAGAAAAAGGGGAGTTGGGGGGGGGACAGAGAGAGAGACAGAGACAGAGACAGACACACATCCCGAAAGCTCTTCCTACCTAACTTTAGGGTTTTAAAGGTCATGACTTAAGTAGTAAATCTAAAAAAAAATGCTCAAATGACCCAGTTAAGTCAAAGTCAGATGAATACACAGCTCAGCAGCTAAGAGTTCATACTGATTGTTTCATAGGATCCAAGTTCCAGTCTTAGACCCTGTGTCAGGTTCTTCACAGCCCCCAGTAACTCCAGCTCCAAAGATCTGAGGCCACTTCTGGCTTTTGTAGGCTCATATGTGAGTGTCTACACACACACACACACACACACACACACACACACACACACACACACACACACACGTCATAGAACATTGAATACATTCATGAATGTTCTGTGTAAATGTGAGCTTTCAAAGCATGTGTTTAATGCACGATTACTCTTAGACAGACATGGTGCCAGAAAATTGAATGCTTGGTAAGATGGTTGTAATGTAGGATTTTAGTTTTGCTTCCTAAAAGAAATAATGTAAATTGAAGAATCCGCTACATAGTGTTTCTACAGATCAGGTCCACAGGCAGAAAATGAATGAGACAGACATTGTAAGTATACTTTCAAAAGAGTTTTGGTAGATGCGTGTTGGCCCTCTCTGAGAGCTCTAAAGCTAGCGGTTCTCTGTGGTGGAGGCCTCATCAGTTCATGTCAGCCCTGTTGGCCACACACCCTCAGCAGCTAAGCTTGTTTTAAATAATGTGCTCCATTTGTTTGACCTTTGCTGTTTTCTCTTTCAGACGGGGAACTGGTGCTTTTAAATCACGAGTAGGACTGCCTGCGCCTGCTCCTGTTATCAATAGCAAATACGGACTTAGAGAAACAGATAAACGCTTAAATAGGCTTAAAAAGTTAGGTGACAGCAGCAAAAGCTCAGACAGTCAGTCTGTCAGCTCTAATACAGACGCAGACACCACTCAGGAAAAAGACAATGCAAGTAAGTAAGGGAGCTACTGTAAGGTGCCGGTTACACTCCTCAGTTCTGTAGAATGCCCCAGGAGTTTTTTGGGGGTTTTTTGTTTTGTTTTGTTTTGTTTTTAAGATTTATTTATTTTATATTTGTTAGTACACTGTCACTATCTTCAGACACACCATAAGAGGGAATCAAATCCCATTACAGATGGTTGTGAGCCACCATGTGGTTGCTGGGAAATGAACTCAGGACCTCTGGAAGAGCAGTTCAATGCTCTTAACTGCTGAGCCATCTCTCCAGCCTAGCATCAGTAGTTTTGAAGTTCCAAATTCATAGAAACTGAGACTCGAGGCATTTCAGCTAGAAATGCACTTGGCAGTATACACGTTTAGTCCATAGCAGTTTTCATCCACTCCAAATTTAGAGCAAACCTCTATATGTATTGTTGAATACTTGGTAATTTGACATTGAAATATTCAGTATATGTTCCAGGACTATTGTGCTCAAGGAAAACATTTTCAAGTCCTTAGTGATTGTGTAATAGTGTTTTAGGCCCTGCAAGAGCTTGGCTGGTTCATCAGGCTACCCATATTCATCTCCAGCCAACCTAGGAACAAGATAGACCCAGAGTTCATTATAGCTTCAAGACTTCCATCATTTAACTGCTTGATTAGCATTTTTGAAGTGAATCAAGCTAGTTCACTAGGCTCAGAAGTGTGCCATGAGTATTTGGATGTGGCTGTTGTAGGATGTGATGATGGCTACTACAGAAAGGTAACCCAGGCTCTAGAAAACCAGTTTATCTTGGTAGTGTATCTAATAAAAAGTGGGGAGGGGTTGAACAAAAAAAAAAAAAAAAAAAAAAAAAAAGAAAGAAAAAGCGTCACAAGGCCAAAAGGCGGCGCGGTGGAGCTTGAAGTGCTGGGACCTCTGTGGCGGCTGTGATGTCGCTACAACAGCAGGTTCTCCTGTCTGACTTGTCTCTGCTAGAGTCGTCTGTGAGAAAGGTTGGCCTTGGTTGCCTACAGAGTATGTCTTCTAGCACTCTAGTGTCCAGTAACTGAGCACTTAGGATCCTCCTCAGGTACTGGCTGTTCCAGGATCTCCTCCATGCCTTCAGCTGTTTTCAGCCCACTCTTGGGTACTCCTTCTCCTTACAGCAAATTTTGAAGAAAAGGGAAATTGTCTCCTCCATGATGGTAAATGCCACTGCGTGGATATTTGAATCTACTTGAAGTCCAAGGCCAGGCGTGACCTCTAGTATGAAAGCAATAGTGTAGTTCAAGTTCACACTTTTTAGCTGAGGCCCAGAGTGAACAAGGAGGAGGAGGTATTAGTCTCTCATTCACTGTTGACTGTTGCTTCTATTAATAAAGGCAGTGTAATGAACTTCGTTTTCTTGAGTCTGGTTCCTTGAAGACACTGTAGCTTGTGAAGCCCATTTCATAAATGCTTACATGGAAACACTGAGGTGTGGGCTGCCCTCTAGACAGCCACAAAGCTATCCTCAGAGAATGGCTCTGATGAATGAGAGAGTCCCTGTTGTTGTGGATGAACTTGATCACTAGAATATCCATTATAAACTCAGTACACCACTGAGCCTAAATACTTAATACAAATAGTTTCTGGAGGTGTTATCTATACTAGTAGTTTGTTACAACATGGGAAATAGTTATTACTAAATCCAGTAGTTTTTAGAGAGATACCAAGATGTGGTGTTTCTGGCCCTTCCTGGGAAACCTTTGCCTCAGCTCCAAGACAAGGGCAGGGTTGCTGCAGAGCTGACTCCTTTTCCTCAAGCATAAGCAGCATTTTGAGCTCAGCGCTTTAGAATAGGAAGCTCAACCTTGGTAGCGACTGCTCGTGTTAGGTATGTGGGTTATTAGTCAGAATGCCTTTTAGTAACATGAGTGTTAAGTAAGCCAAGGCTTATTGTCAGTGACTTGGAGGCATGGCCCAGGTCCCAGCAAGAGCCAATGCTTGAGTATCATTTTGCCACTCTCCTGCCTAGCAGGAAATGGTGCCATAATGCCTTAGTACATCTAGAAGTGTATAGGACAGGCACATAGTGGGTCCTTTGCCCTTGTTCTTACCTATGCTTTATCTCTTTTGTGAATTTTTTTTATTTTTACTTCTTTGACCCTGGAGAATGAGCATAGCACATGTGTGGGGGTTGGATGACAGGTCGGTGCTGTCCTTCCACTATGCTGCTCTCAGCAGTGGAACTCAAGTGCCTGCAAGTGTCACCTAGTTAGTGTTGTTTTAAAAGTCAAGGTTGTACTAGGATGTCCAGGTCATAGTTCAGAGCATCGCACTTTCTCCCAGGGCTTCAGGCACGCCTAGTGTGTGGCCACGGCCTGCTCTTGGCCTGCTTGCTTCTCTTTCTCCTGCCTTCACTTGCAGTTTGGCAGCTGGTAGAGGTACTGCTGTAACAGGTGTACTAGGCAGCGTTGCTCCCTAGGCACAAGGAAAACATTCTTTCTCTAAACAAGGCTTGAGAGATGGTATCTAAGGAGGTCCAAGTTGGCTTTCTGCTTTAGCACCCAGGAATGAAAACAAGACATTCCATGTCCAAAAATGAGTCCTCCAGTCTGAGTTCCAGTGCCCTTTGGAGGGTCATGGGTTTCTAGGCCTTGGTGCCTTATTGGCTTGTCTGTCTCCGATAGTTAGTGATAAAGGTATGTGAGACATGAAGACTCAAACGGTTCCCAAAACCGGCAGTCACTACCTTTATTACAAGCCGATGCAGGACCCAGCAGACACGGGCAGTAGAATGAGTTTATGTGGACTAAAGGAGCACCTGGCTAGGCCTGAAGGTAGAGCCACCCCTTCTCTGTGACAGGGCCACCTCTCACTGATTCATTTTCCTGCCAGGCCTGCCTTTCTATGCCTTTCTCATCGTTCCTTTCAGGTGGCCTTGCCAGTCAATCATGACAGGCAAATGTCCTTGTGCCCTGATAATACAGGGCCTTTCATGTGCTGCCTAGGGTTTCTGGTTCTAAACACAAATGGCCCCCTCTTGGCCAAACTTCTGATCCGCATGCATTGCCAGCATCGCCCTAAGAGCTCAAGGCGCCACCTGCGGTTCGCTCATTATGCTTCTTTACATGTGGGTACACAGAGTATACTACCTTATGGTTTAAATGACACCTTTGAGCAACCTCAGTCAGTGCCATCCAGTGTGTCCCAGAGTTGGAACTGAAGCTATAATGCAGGTAGCATAACAGTGATAAGGAACTCAGGTCTTGAGCCACAAATATCACTTCAGCAGACCCATTAGCCCATGAGACTGGCCTTCCATAGGTGTATGTTGCTAACCACTTTAGGTCATCATGATTTGTATGCAGTCCAGCAGGTAAAAATAGAAGAAATGTGTAAAATGCCACCAAAGTTACCATCCAGGTTATGCATTTGGGATCAACCATTACAAAGAGAGAAAGTGCCTCAGCAAGGGCAGCTAGACAATCCTGCCCTCTGGGATTTCAAGACCCTGACTGAGTCTCAATACTCTTTGAAATGGTTGACTCACAGTTTTTCATTGTATCCCATAACTTCCTCTCTAGATTTAACATGGATGCCCCATCTCCTTTTAAAATGTCTGCATAGCAATCCTCGCCCTGGCATTCTAGGAGAGTCCTGTCACACTTTTCTGATTCATTCTTTCAGTGAGCTTACCTTTTTCACTGACTTTGCGAGACGATATTTTCAAATAAACTGTGAGTCCCTTTACAGACACATAATACTTTACAGACACAACAATACTTTCTGGAACTATGTTATCAAGTGCAGTCTATTTGTGCTCAGATCACAAACATAAGAACCACTTTGTCAGTGATTGGCATTGCTACCACCAGGGACTCTAAGAAAGGGAGGATCTGGGAGAAATCAGACTCAGAATCACCTTAAAATGGAATTCAGCTAATGAATTACATTAAAGACTAAGTAAAGAGAGCCTTTGGTGCCAAGAGTCAGAAAAGACTCCTAAAGGATGAAACTGGCCAGGTGAGGCATGTCCACAGCAGAGGGACTTACATACCAAAGCCCACTCCCACAAGTGGGAAGGCCTTTAATCAGGAAACCTGTTGCTTCACAGATCGAAAGAAGGAATGTGACTTAGTTGAAGGTTTCAGGCTTTAGTCTCAGTAGTCTCAGGTTATGTTCTAGAGGGACATGAGATAAGTCGTTCTGGCTCTGGAGGGAATGAGACTGGACAAGTGCCATGTGTGGTCCAACAGGAGGTAGTGGCATGTGGAAGAGAAGCAGTAGGTTTCAGTGACTGCAGAGGTAGATAACTGCAGGACTTTATGAGGCAGTTAAGGAAGGAAGAATCGGGGATGATCAGCTTCCTTGCTTGTGCAGTGGGCAGATGGTATTTACTACTGACAGGGTGGAGAACTGAGGGAGAACCTGCCAGAGCTCTAGGGGACAATGCAGGCCTATCAGCCCTGGAGCAGCTTTAATCAGTCTAGACCTGTGGTTCAGGAGGGCAGGGCTAGAGGCTTAGGGACTGCTAGCATCTGAATGGAAGCAACTGTGGCCAGGAAAATTATATTCAACGGGCTTGGGCTGGCTGATGACTGATGGCCTGCCAGGGCTAAAGGAAGACAGGCTCATATACTCTTCACCTAGGGGAGAAGAAAGCGGTTACCAGACTCGAGTTCATAGAAATGAAAACAGAAAAGGGCTACAGAGTACACACTGCTTTGTGCCTGCCGCAGTCCACTAGAGGGGCAGGGCTCAGGCTGCAGAGGGTGATGACCAGAGCATGCTGTGGGTCAATGTGTGGATCAATTCCATGTTCAAAGGAAGAGTGGGATGGAAATGGGAAAATGGAAGGCTGGAGACGGAAGAGCCTGGTTATACATAGTTCTGGAAGAAGCCATGTTTGAGGAAGCATGACAAATGAGAAAAGCAGTCCCTTGGGTTGTGCCTGGAAGCAACCAGAACATTGAACATTAATGTGTTTATGTGGTTTGTTAGAGCCATCTGTTTGCTAAAGTATTCCCTAGACATCCTACCTTTAACATGAGAGAAAGAGCAGGAGTGTAAGTGTACACAGGTGTGAGTCATTCCAATCTATAAGTCACTCAAGTGGAATCCCATCCGGACTGGACTGGACTGCTCTAGGAATAAGTCATATTCTTGGCAGCAACCCACAGAAATGTGGATTCTTAGTCCACTCAGCAGCTCTCATCACTGTGGGCTCTGATGGTTTGGGTAGACTGTAGCTACTGGCGAACCAGTCCCTGAAGTAGAAAGTCGTCTACTCCTGGTGGGTCATTTCAGAGTGTCTGTTAGACATTCTTGTTCATTTCTAGTGATAAGAGTACTGGCACTGCTAGCTCCTTGCTTTGCTGTGTGGAAAGAAGGAGCGGCTGCCCAACCAACCGTTGGGCAGGCTCTTTGTGGGCTGCCCCTGGCCTTTTGAGGGTGCTGAGCACTTGGTCACCATAGCCTTTCTGCTGACTAGTTTTAATAAAGGAGTTTTTGCTGCTTTGTGTTTTTGTTTGTTTGTTTTTGTTTGTCGTTTTTACCTGCAGAACTCAGAGAATTAAATAATTAAAAATTAACTAATGAGCTAGGGATGGGTGGAGTGGCAGTGCACACCTTTAATCCTAGCACTTGGGAGGTAGAGGCAGGCAGATCTCTGAGTTCAAGGCCAGCCTGATCTATAGAGCTAGTTCTAGGACAGCCAAGGCTACACAAAGAAACCCTGTCTCAAAAAAAGACAAAAAATTTGACTAATGTAAGATTTCATGATTGTGTAAATGTAAAGGGAAACGTTAAGACAGGGCAAGGACAACATGTCCTTGGGTCACAGCCTCCCGAGAGGCACTTAGCTGTCACCTGAGTCCTGCAGCCTTTGTACTGTTTAGATCTATTGTCCCAAGTTACCATCAAGAATACACTGTCTCTGCAGCTCTTGAGCTAATAGCCACCTGCGTAGCTTCCCATCTTGTGAAGCAAACAGCATGCGTTACTAATGCATGAGTATTAGCGAGGACAATGTATACCTCTTAGAATCTGTTCTGTTAAAACCATTGGAGAGAACGTGTCTTCTAGAGTCCAGCACTCAATGCATCTTAGCTCTGTTGCTATACTGAGTCAGTAATAACATACTTTGGGAAAATTTAAAACAGTGGCTAAGAGTTCAGGAGAGAAGCTGGGCATTACAGTTCACACCTATGCTCCCAGCACTTAAGACAGTCAGAAGTGCTGAGAGTTCAGGGCCAGCCTGGTCTGTCAAGTTCCAGGCCAGCCAGGATATATGTACATAAGACACATGGGGTGGGGGTGGGGGGGATGAGAGTAGAAACTGTAATTCATCTGCTTTCCCTTTAAATCTTTTATGTAAGAAAAATACTTAGTCTGGACCAGTGAGCACTGACATGGGAGATACATGCTGAGACCCTTGAACCATAGTAGAGACAATAGGGGTTCTGTTGAGACTGCCCCTGGAGGGCTGCCTTGCATACGTGTGTGTCAGCTGTTTGTGGCCAGTGGTCTGCTTTGGGGATAGATTATTTATGTCCTGTTGCAATACCAAGCTGGTTTCATCTTTTTTTTTCTTGTAAACTTCACAGCTTCTAACCGAAAGTCTTCAGTTGGTGTGAAAAAGAACAGCAAGAGCAGAGCACTGACGAGGCAGTCCATGCCAAGAGTCCCAGCGGCCCAACTCTACTCCCACCTAAGCTAGTGCACATGAACAATTCCAGGGTATTAAAGAACTGAGAAAGCCGCGGGCTTCCTTTTACTTTCCAAGATCAAACTGAGGAATCACTGCAAGCGGTTGGACCAGAAGAGCACATCCCGAAGCTCCGAGATGGGGAACTTAGTGCTTAAGGAGCCCAAAGTTGTGCTATATAAAAATTCTGCCAATTAAGAAAGAGAGGGAGGCAGAGGGACCAGTCCATGCTGCAGTGGGGAGTGGGTGCTTGACTAGACATGCTGCGAGAGAACACAGGCAGAACCCTGGGAGAGGTGCCCACTCCCAGGGCGACAGCTCTGTCCTGCACCTACACAACCCATTTTTGAGGACAAGATACAGGTCTGAAGGAGACCACTGACATCAAGCTTGCACCAAGTCCCTTGGATGGCTATAAAAATGGTATACTGGAACCTTACCCAGACAGTGGCCAGCAGCCAACCCCAGAGGTGTTGAAGAACTGGCTCCTGAGGCTGCTCAGGAGGAAGCATCCCAGGAGTGTCCCAAGAGTGACCCTGCCCTTCACGAAAAGAAATTTCGACAAGGAAACCCGTGAAACACTTAGCAAAGACAGAGGATTGCAGTCCAGAGCACAGCTTCCCTGGGAAAGACGGGCTGCCAGATTTGCCAGGGCCCCATCCCCACTCAGGGTGAGCCCAGTGGCACGGTCAGGGGTGCTGAGCACACAGACTTGCTCCCTCACCTGTTGGCTGCTCCATTGTCACGCCCGACAGCTTCACAACAAAAAGACAGCTTCAGAACTGCACAAAGTAAAAAGAAGCGGCGGGTCACCAGGGGCACAGCTGATCCAGAGAACAGCTCTGAATCCCCAAGTTGACGCAGAGGCGGCATGACAGCAGCAGCAAGACAAATGACCATGAGAGTGATAGTGTAAACTCCTCAAAAAATCAGCATCAAGCTCATAGCAAAGACCATGAAAGTGACAGTAACTCTATGTCGCAAAGCTTAGCAATGGGGTTAGCTGGGGCCAGGCAGCAGCTCTACTAAGCTCAAGATTCAACCTGCCGGATGAGGAGAGCAGGGGGGCCGTGCAGAAGGCTCATGAGAATGGTGCTGCAGTAGGACCCCTGTCCCTGCTAGAGTCCCAGATGGAGGTGGATGACTATAGTCAGTATGAGGAGGACAGCACAGATGACTTCATCTTCTGAGGGGGGAGGAGGAAGAGGAGGACAAGTGAGGATGACTTCAAGGATGACTTATCCCTCTTCCTCCTGTGAAAGCTGCTGAGGCCATTGTTGGCAAAGACTCCATAGATATCACATTTTTCAAGGAGAAGAGAAGATCAGTCTCTAAGACTGAACGATGAGCGCCACCATTGTCCTGGGGAACTAAAAGTAAAAATCCCAGCCACAGCCCGCCAAGAAAGCACTTCTGTGGTCTCATCACCTGTAGGCATAATACTGTAGAAAGTGTACAGCATCCTGACTCTTAAGTCTGATTTGTGCAAATTTTTATTGTACTTTTAAATAGCCTTCTTATGTGCAATCTGAGGGAAAGCCTGTTGGGGTAAGATAGAGGCTCCAGTAAACTATCCAGTGACAGCAGCTCCACATAGGACCTTCAGGACACTAATGGTTACACCATGTTGTCACCTATGAGAGCAAGCGCCAGCCAGCCTCTTCTGTAGATGACTGTCAGTAAAGAGGGCGGAGCAGAGCAGCCTTGTGGGAAGGGTTTCCAGCACCTGCTCCTATCACCAGCATTGACCTCTGGCTTTTGGTTTATTTGCTAGATGTTTCCACCTTGGAGTTGTGTCGGTTTCACACTGTTTACCGCCCAGGTGTCCTGTCCGTGGCCTTTCGTTATCATAGCAGACCATTGGCTGAAGTCAGATTGATTTCTTTGAAGAAAAAATTAACTTAAATGCAGTCTTCTGCGGACAGTCCTTCTCAGTACATTATATGTAATGGGCTGGTGGTGTGCAGGATGATTTTTCAGAGCAACTTATTTATTGCTTGTCTTGTAAATTAAAGACCGTGTATTTAACACTTTCCAATCCTTTTAGATAAAATTGTTCTTTGCAAGAATGATTGGTGCTTATTTTTTCAAACCTTTGCACAGAACAGCGTGGGCTAATAAAGCGAGCAGCATTTGTCTGATGAACTCCAGCTATCTTAATTTGGGTCTTCAAGTTTCTGTTACAATTTGTAAAATGCTACAAGGAATATTAAAAGAAATTATTCACTTTTAACTTATAATAGTTTATGAAATAAGAACCTGAGTCACAGCTTTTGTTCTGTGGTAACCTATACAAACATTTGTCTTTTGGGATTCAACAAAGAGCTGAAAACTATGTATATGTTACAAAATATTTGTGTGTTGTGAGAAATTTTGTCATAAGGAATTAAAAGAACTTACCAGGAAGGTTTTTAAGTTTAGAAATATTCATGCCAATAAATAGGAAATTATAAATATATAGTGTAAGCACTGCATCAGTGGCTTCTTGGCTTATGTTAGTTTATTATGAAAGTATCAGATTTTTTGATTATATTATCAGTCAAACAAAAAGAGGAGTCAGATTTAATTTGTTTTTGAAGCACTTTTGAGAAGAGAAATTAACTTTAACTTAATGAGCAATTTTTGATTACTGCTTTTATGTTTAATACAGGCTTGTTTTTCTTCTGGATTATTTTACAAATCAAAGAATTTGGAGAATATCAGTCAGTCTGTAGCAGGTGTTTGACACCAGTGGGTCTGTTTATTTCCTGGGAAATGTGTAGGTCCCTTTCAGATAGATACATAGTGTTCCTAAACGACACACGCTAATGGACTCTGTTCCAGTGTCAGAGGGGCCTGCAGGGAGTGAAAGGTCCAACAAAGAGCTTCGGCTTCCTGTTGCTGAGTGACACCTATGGTATTCAGCTTGGGGACACTTGGGTCCTAAAAACCGTTGCTTATAGGTTCCAGTTGGGCGTTAGTAAGATTCATGAGTGTTTTCTAGGACATATGTCTTTTGCTCCTGTGCATGATAGAATCCCCTGCTGTGGTCCTGTATACAGTCTTGTCCTTGCCATGCGGTCTCACCTCTTGGGTGTCTATCTCACTGGCAAGCAGAAGGGAAGCATGCACACACACACACACGCACACGCACACACACACACACACACACACACACACACACACACGGGAAGACACACACGCACACACACACACACACACACACACACACACACACAGCCATTTGTTATAGCCCAGAAGAAAGGCAGCCCTGTGTCTCAAGATCTCCTGTGTCAAGGCATCCAGAATACCTTTCCATGATGCTTCCAGTCCCCAGGGATCCCCAGGTGTAAGTGTGAGCTTAGGAGCCTGCACAGGCAGCTGGGTCACCTGCATTCCCATGTTCTCTCTTGGGCTGTTGAGACTAAATCCTCCTGTTTCTTTGAATACCAACAATAGCCATTTCAGAATTTCAATCTTAAGAAAAAAGTAACAAAATAAACATATTTCCATTTTCTCCATTTTTAAGCTTAATTTTAGTAACTTATTTATGATGTTTATTTTAGTTTTGTTGTGGCCTCGCCTGGAGGCCTAATTTTCCCATGGGTCTAAGAGCAGTGACATTGTGAGGAGTTGCTGCCTCAGGAGTTAGAAGGCACAAGCATTCAGTGCTGTTGATGCCGCCTAGGGAACCTTATTTCCGTTTCAAGGTAGGGCCTCAGACTGTTCTCGATCTGTTGTAGAACTTCACTGGGGGTGCGCCAGAACCCCACACCTTGACCAGTCTGAAGAGGTTACACCAATAAAACTCTCAGCTTGAGCTTATGCAATGATTTGCAAAGTTTTTGGCAATTGTAAGAATTAGGAAATGATCCTAGAAATATATGTAAAGTATTCAATTTTCAATCATTTTTCTTAAAATTACTGTTTTAAATTGTTTTGCTGAGTTGTAATACTTTTGAGATACAATGTATTCCTTGTACTGAAAGAATGAAAAAGGACTTTTTTCAGCATTTGAGGTAAGTTCTTTAACGCTTTCATTAAAAAAAACATTTTTACAAATATTTTGTACATGCACTTGCAGTATTGAGGTTAATCATTTTAATAAATTCGAAATTAAAATGATCTGGTCAGTGTTCACTGTATCTTAAGCTGTCTTCCACCAGATGCTTCCAGGAAGCAGTTTGAATTGGAGTGAGCCATTGTACCTGGTGACCATGAGGAGAGGGTAGCCTGACTCACTCCCCTCAGAATGGAGGGACCCCATGTCTTTCACTCCCAGAAAGGCTGCTTTCAGCATCCCAGACACATTGTATTTTTTTCTCAGTGTTACCGGGCTTCCACAGTTCACCAAGTTCCACCAAGTTGCCTGAAACCCTGAGACTCCTCCTCAAATCTCAACTTTTTGTGTCCAGTATATGTCCTGCTACATAGGCTGCCAGTCAGATTCAGGTGGGTCGGAACTTTGTGGCCCCCACGAAAGGGCAAGTGAGCTTTTGGCATGAATGAGAAGGCTATAGCCTCCTTCCCAGTGTCCTAGATCCTGCATGGCGATGGACAGCAACAGATCCCAGAAAGCAGCAGAGGACCAGGGGATGAATCGACCAGAGGGGGATGAACGACCACCCCCCAACCCACCCTGCCACACACCTCCCCAGATCACTTGCTTTTTTTTATATAACCTAGACTGCCAGTTGAGGACAGATTAAGAGATTCTCTGTGTCTTTATCAGTTTACTGCCCAGGCTCAGCCATGGTAGATGGGAGTGGCTCCACCATAGTCTGCTCTATTGAAAAAAGAAACCATGCTTTGTTGGGTCACATAGGTTCAGTCTGAGACATGAACAGGCAAGTCCTTTTTTAGTACGAGTAATGGCTTTTTTTTTTTTTTTTTTTTTTTTCCAAATACATTGAGCACCTTTTTAGGCATCTGAAGTTAGGTAGGATTTGTTAAAGATGAGAGTTGTTTAGATAGACAGCCCAGGCCTCCTACACAGGGAGTGCTGCACTGACACCATTTGTCCTCTGTGACCTTAGATAGCAGTTGGGAGTCATTTTAGGAGGACCAGGCTAGTGGGGGGAGAGTGGAGAAGTCTAGCTTGGGGGAATCACTACTTTTTATTAAAAAGACTGCAAGGGGGGTTGGAGAGATGGTTTTAGCTCAAATCGTTCTTGGTAGAGCGCTTGCCTAGGTAAGCGATCCAAGGCCCTGGGTTCTGAAGTCTCCCCAGCTCCGAAAAAAAAGAATAAAAAAAAAAAAAAAAAAAAAGACAAAAGTTTAACCAAGGACACTGGAAGTTACCACAGAGTAAGAAAGGAGGTGAGAGGAGTTAGTTATTCAGAGCTAAGAATAACAGAGGGATTAAGAACTGTCTTTCTGGGGTTGGGGATTTATTTAGGGGGTAGAGTGCTTGTTTGAGCAAGCACAAGGCCCTGGCCCGGGTCCCCAGCTCCAAAAAAAAAAAGAAAAAAAAAACCTGTCTTTCTGGCTTGCAGCTACAAGAGGAGTCCACGGACTGGAAAGATACCTCAGTGGTTAAGAGAGCAATTGTCCTAACAGAGGACCAGGTTGGTTTCAGCACCCACATTGTGGTTCACAACCCAGGGTAACTCCATCTCCAGGAGACCCAACACCCTTTGGCCCCTATGGGCAACACACAGGCATACACACACACACACACACACACACACACACACACACACACACACACACACACACACATATATATACATACATACATGTAAGCAAAATGACTATACATCTTTTGTAAAAGGAGGGGGTAAACATATGCCTTTAATCCCAGCACTTGGGGAGTAGAATCTCTGAGTTCAGTTCCAGCCTGGTCTATGGAGGAGTCTGAGCCAGCCAGAGCTACATTGAGACTCAAAAATACAAAAATGGAGGCAGGTGTAAGTGGGAGGTCCACACCTTTCCAGGATAGCACAGGCTTCCAGTGAGACTACCAAGAGGAAAAGGTTAAGGGCGTGGAGGAGAGCCAGGCCACTTCAGGAGCTCTGCCCTGTCTATACAATAGGCAGGGTTGGGGTTTAGCTCAGTGGTAGAGCGCTTGGGCAGCAGTGCAAGGCCCTGGGTTCTGGTCCCTCAGCTCCAGGAAAAAAGAAAGAAAGAAAGAAAGAAAGAAAGAAAGAAAGAAAGAAAGAAAGAAAGAAAGAAAGAAAGAAAGAAAGAACGAAAGAAAGAAAGAAAGAAAAAAAAAGCAATAGGCAAGGTCATCGGAGGGAAAGGTGAGGTCTGAGGTTTGGGGAAGTGTGAAATGGACAGTAGGAATGTAAGCTAGCTATAGATTCCCAGTATAATTGGTTAACATTTACAGTCAGCATCCAGACATCCGTGGGGTTCAAACTGATAGCACTGATCAGTGAATCTAAGACTAGCAGGAGCCTCCGGAGATAGTGTGGGGCCAGAAGGCATAGAGGTTAGGTGTCAAAAACATTGAGCCAGGCAAACTCCATACATCTGGGGGGGCAAGGGACCATGCCACCAAACAGAAGAACTGGTAAGTTCAAAGCAGGCTCAAAAGCCCCCAGTAAATCTCATAAGTGAGAATGGCAGGGTGGAACCAACGCCAGCCAGATTTCTACCTGTCCTGGAACATGTAACCATGACAGCCCACTAAGAGAACCATGACAACTGGTCACATAGCATAAAAACTATAGAGTTCTCTTTGCTAATGTGGGGCTAGATAGGCCCCAAGTGTTTGGCCAATGAGCTTCCCTTCCTGGGCATCCCTTTCTGCAACAGGTATTTAGTCCCTGGTTCATCCTTAGTAAGCTATATGCATTCACATCCACCATAAAAATAAAGCAGTTTGGACAAGCCAGGCCATTTCCTTCAACAAGGATTGCAGTCAGGGGGAGGTCTTTGCCTAAATTTCCCAGAGAAGGCCTTCTCTCAGCTCCTCAGTATTTATTTATTATATAAGTACACTGTAGCTGTCTCAGACACACCAGAAGAGGCATCAGATCTCATTACAGATGGTTGGAGAGCCACCATGTGGGTGCTGGGAATTGAACTCAAGACCTCTAGAAAAGCAGTCAGTGCTCTTAACCACTGGAACCATCTCTCTAGCCTCACATTCAGATTCTAACCTCTGCCTGTTAAATATGAGTGTCTAGGTGGGAAATAAATTTGGACAAGGGACCCTCCGAAGTGGGGGAAAGACAGTCTAATGAAAATGAGGCAGACAAGTAGTAGAAGCAGTCCTTTCAGAGCTTGTATGGGTTTGTAACACATCCACCTTCTAGCAATGCACTTTGGCAACCTGAGTTTTACCTGCACATATATGACAACATCTTACTCCAGACAATGTGCCTAGCAACCTGTCATCCACATTGAACCCTTTAATGCAGTGGATCTCAACCTTCCTAATGCCAGACCCTTCAATACACAGTTCATGTTGTGGTGACTCCCAACCAGAAAAATTATTTTCATTGCTACCTTATATTTTATGTATTTTTTAAATGTCTTTTTTTATATATGTGAGTACACTGTCACTGTCTTCAGACACACCAGAAGAGGGCATCAGATCCCATGACAGATGGTTATGAGCCACCATGTGGTTGTTGGGAAGTGAACCAGGACTCCTGGAAGAGCAGTCAGTGCTCTTAGCCGCTGAGCCTTCTCTCCAGCCCTGCTTGCTACTTTGCAACTGTATTTTTTCATTGTTATATTTTTACATTGAATCATAATATGTGACCCCAAAATTGTCACAACTGTAGGTTGAGAACCACTGTCTTAATGACACTTGAACTTGGACTGTTTTAGTCAAACATACTCCATATATCCAGAGAAGAGAACGGCCAATCTGGCCTAAACTGGTTTGGATGTATTCAAATGAGGCAAATTAAATCTAAGTGGACTTTTAAGGAGAACCCCTTATTTATCAGGTTGGGCGCGTTTATGACATAATTGGGTGTGCATATGATCACAATCAGATGCATTATGGGAAGGGCATGCAGTGAGGAAGACCCATGTGGTAGAAGCCTGATAATCAAAAATGAAGAGCCCCCCAGTATGTCTCTAGTAGTTTACTAAACCCTCCTACTCTTGGAAATTTATAAAAGGCATTTTTTTTTTTTTTTTTTTTTGATTCTTTTTTTTGAGCTGGGGACCGAACCTGGCCCTTGTAATTCTAGGTAAGCGCCTACCATTGAGCTAAATCCCCAGCCCCATAAAAGGCAATTTTAAAGGTAAATGAGGTTCTTTGTCTCTTCACTCATGTGGTCACTGTTCTCCCAGTACACATTCGGATATTTTCCATTGCTTTGCTTAAATCAAATTCTCACAACTTTTGCAAACAGCGCAGGGTTTTTTTTGTTGGTGGTTTTGTTTGTGTTGTTTGCCGTTTGACACAGGGTTCCTCCTCCGCAGCCATCACTCTCCTGAATTACTTCACATGGACCAGGCTGGCCTCAACTCAGGATCTGGTATGCCTCTGCCTCTGAGTGCTGGGATTAAAGGCCAGCGCCACCACCACCCACAAGCCATATTGCAGGCTTTTTATTTCTCCCTCCACCCCTCCCTGTCCTCAGGTTGATGGAGGAACTTTGTCCACTGCCTTCTACCTTAAGCACTTAATCAGGTTCAATCAAATCGGGCTTAGTCTCTAGTCCAGGTTACTTCCTGACAAGGACCTAATTCCTGAGGAAGATGACCCAAATAGCTACTTCACCCCAGATAGGAATTGACAACAACAGAGTAAAGGAAGAACACAACCAGAGTCTGCCTTGGCCAACAAGTGACTTTTTATTGGGGTTTCATGCAGGAGGTGGGTGAGGGGTTACACAGGAGCAGATATGACCAAGGACAGCTGGTCACCAGAGTCCACCCAGCATGGGTGACAGCTCAGAAGACTGGAAACCTGTAACTCATTGCACAGCCCACAGGCAAGCAGATCAGCAGGTTGGAGAACATCACCCAGGGGCTCAGTAGTCAGCACGGCCTTCCAGGTAGTCTCAGCGATATCTCAGCAGTCCCCACTACTTGGGAAGTACGGAGAGGATCTAGTCAGTTTCAGGGACTTCCTAAAAGTTGGTTCAGTTTGTCGTTGTTGTTGTGGGATTGGGTATCACCTGCAGCCTTGATTGGACTGGAACTTTCTATGCAAAGCGGGCTAGCCTTGAACTTACAGAGATTTCCCAAGCCTGCCTCTGAGTGCGTTGAGAGAAGGTGGGCCCTCCATGCCAGGGTTATAGGGGCTTTGCTGAAGGATGCAATGGTCTACTCCCTCTAGAACAAACTGCCTTAAGGAGGGTTTCTCCCACTGAGGGGTTTTATTCCTGAAGAAACTGCTACACAACATCTGAGGGTGCCAGGTCACCAATGTACAGAAGAGACACCACGCCACCTGGCATTGTATGCATTGGGGTTACTTGAATGGCAAGTGTTTTAAACAATGGGCTGTCTCCCTTATTTCATTCCTGAGAGGTCAAGAATGTAGTCACCAGGTGGTGGTGGCACTCACTTTTAATTCCAGCACTCAGGAGGCAGAATTAGAGGATCTCTGTGTTAGGCCAGCCTGGTCTACAGGAGAGAGTTCCAGGACAAGGATGCCAGAGAAACCCCATCAAAAAAAAAACAAAACAAAAAATACAAAACAAAGCAAAAAAAAAAAAAAAAAAAAAAGGAAAGGAAAAGAACTTAGGCTGAGAGACGGCTCAGCGTTAAGAGCACTGACTGCTCTTCCAGAGGTCCTGAGTTCTATTCCCACGACCACATGGTGGCTCACAAACCATCTGTAATGGGATCTGATGCCCTCTTCTGGGTGTGCCTGAAGACACATGGTGTACTCATACATAAAATAAATAACACGAAAAATGTGTATGCGCACACACACACATACACAGAGATGAAGATGATGGTGATAATAAAAACAAGAGAATGCCTCACATGATGGAAAAAACCTTGAGGATCCTCAATACAGCACATTTAAGACCAGCCTAAACGATGTAGGTCCCTGTCTCCAGAAGGAAAAAAAAAAAAAAGCTAAGGGTTTGAGATGGCTCAATGATTAAGAACACTTGCTTAAGTCTGAGAGATGGTTCAGGTTAAAAGTAGGCTGTTTCTCCCAGAGAGAACCCAGCTTCAATTCCCAGCACTCACATGGCAGCCTCCCACAACTGTCTTAAGGTTCCAACCCTGACACTTACAGACATGCATACGGGGTCAAAAAAACACTAGTGCACATAAAATTAAAAAAAAAAAACAAAACATTTGCCTAAATGTCTTGCGGAGGATCAGCTTGAATCCCAAACCCACATGACCATCCTCAACCACCATTATTATCAGTTCTAAAGGATCCAATGCTCTCCCATGGCCTTTTCAATCACTGCATACATACATACATACATACACACACATACACATACATACATATATACATGCAGGTAAAATATCCCTCACATAAAATAACAATAAAGAAAAACTTTAACTATCAAGTAAATATTATTTAAAAAAATAAATCAACCCAGCATACCAAAAAAAGAAAAAAAGGTGCACGAATAGAAAGATGTTTTTTGTGTGCCCAGATGTTGGAGGTCACACAGCCCTGTGACCTAATTCCTATGTCTATAAGCCACACAATCTGTCCCAGCCCCGGCCTCAGGGCCACCAGCATGGGAGCCTGGTCCTGCCACAGGAGGCCCTGCTGGTGAAAGGCTGACTGCAGAAGCCATTCTAGCCCGTGATTCTATCTGCCCAGAGCTATTAGGAGTAGTGAGGGGCTGAGTGGGCCAGGGCAAGTGGCTTGGATGCAGATACAGTCCTTTCCCCTTCCTATCTGGCTGCCTGAGCCACTCCACCCTTATGCCAGCGTGGTGGCAATGCCAGGCAAGTGGCCAGGTCAGCAGGAGGAACTGCTGCTGACATGTGACAGCTATGTTTGCTTACCTGGGGCCACCCACCAGAAGAGTTAATATTCATCTCCTCTAGACTGGAGCCACAACAGGGTCTAACTATGGTAACAGAGACATGAGTCAGCTCTTGCCTTTAAGAGAGAGAGTGCCTTAAAGTTCGTGACAAGCCTCTTGTGGGTCCCTTTATCTGTTTCTAGAAGGAAACCTGAACTTCAAGTGGGCACATGACCCCAGTACCTTTTTCAGCCCACAGACTCTAATTACAGGCCTTGTGAAGACCTGAGGTCCGAGGCTGTGTGGGACCCTGGTTGGCACTTGAAGTGTGGTGCATGTGGAGGAGGTATGGAGACACAGGTCTGAGGTGTGCTCAAAAATGGCTTCACCTGTTTTCTCTGACTTGGGCCTTCCCAGTATCATTCTGAAACATTCCCTCTCCCCACTTCATGTCTCTCTCAAACACTCCACCTCCCCCCACTCAGTCGTGATATCCACAAGATACCCAGGAGTCCTTTGGGCCTGGCTAGGCTTATGACCAGGGAAACATACATGGGTTGGTAAACATACATCCAGGTACCTTCTGGAGATGGAAACTTCAGCAACCCCAACTCCCAATGTTTCCGCACCACAGCCTGATGGGGCTCAGAAAGACCTGATGTCAAAGCCTTATAGCTACATGGTTAAGAGCCCTGCACCTGTCATTGTCCCTCTGTCCCAGGGAGGCAGTTGTCCAGAAAGCCATTCTGAGTAAAGGACTGGATCCAGAACCCATTCCAACTATTGAATCCCAGCAGAGGAGAGGCTAGAAGTTTGCTCTGTGTTATAACCTTCTTACTTCACCCTGTCACTGTCACAGCCCTGGTGCCTGACAGAGCACTGCCGGAGGATGTGTCCTCTGCTGGCCCACCTCTCAACACAGATTCCTGGGAATGTCACAGCCTTCAACCCAGCATCATCCAAATGCAAGGAACCTTCTGGGCCTGCCTGTTTATAGCCAATAAACGCAGAGAGGGAAACTAAGCAGGGTAAGGGAGGGCATGCGGCAAGAGAGTAGAGAACCTGCTCTCTATCCTCACCCCAAATCCTTTCCCTGAAGTGGGAGGCAGAGAATGTGGCTCCAAATTGACAAAACTGCAGCGAGCGTGGCAGGCACCGGGTCATGGCCCTCCAGTCCTTAGTCACTAGGTCAGGTAACTAGGAGGCAATGGAGGTGCAGAATGTGATTGCCAAATGACTTCTGAAGGCCTCTGTGTTGGCTGGACTGATGGGAACCCAGTCAGACAGGCTGGCTTCGGACTTGGCTTCAGGAACTGTAAAGGACTGCCTTCCCACACACACTCTGCTTCTGACTACAAAGCCACAATTGCCCAAGGCTGTCAGCAGGTGTGTGTAGGTGCTCCTAGGTGTGTGTGTGTGTGTGTGTGTGTGTGTGTGTGTGTGTGTGTGTGTGTGTGTGTGTGTGTATCTGAACATACTGTTGACGCCTGGTGTCTTCTATCACTCTACCTTTTTAGATTTTTCTAAGATTTATTTATTTTAAACATTTATTTATCTACTTATTGTATATAAATGTACATTGTAGCTGTCTTCAGACACCAGAAGAGGGCATCGGATCCCATTACAGATGGTTGTGAGCCACCATGTGGTTGCTGGGAATTGAACTCAGGTCCTCTGGAAGAGAAGTCAGTGCTCTTAACCACTGAGCCATCTCTCCAGCCCAGATTTATTTAATTTTATGTGTAAGGCATTTTACCTACATGTGTGTCTGTGCACCATGTGTGTACAGTGCCAGGAGGTCAGAAGAGGATGTCAGCTCCCTCGGGATTAGTCACATAGGGTTGTGAGCCTCCAGAACAAGTGTTCTTAACCACGGTTCCATCTCTCCAGTTCCCCCGCCTTACATTTTGAGTTATATCTCTCACTGAACCTGAAGCTCCTGCTCTTGGCTGGGCCAGAAGTCCAGAGACCTCCAGGGGTCAGCCTATCTCTGTCCCCACCCCAGTGTTCGTATTACAAGCATGCATACAATGCATGACACACCCAGCTTTTTATGGGGTTCTGAAGATCTTTGTACTTGTTTGATAAGCACATTATCTACTGAGCTATCTACCCAGGCTCCCATACTGTAATAAGTATTATCTTACTCCGTATCAGTGCTGTGGGCTGAGTCAAGTCCAAGCCCTCAGACATTGGCCCGTTACACTGTGGAACCACATCCAGTCCTTGGCTATTGGTTTTGCTTTAGTGTCCTAGTGGCTGCAGATGTGAAACAGGTGGTTTTGCTTTCAGGTGGGGTTGAAATGCGATGACTCTTAGCCGTGTCTGGCATCTGATTTGCTGGGCGAGGTGGGAGACACAGGTGGCCTGGGAGGTTTCTCATTTATAAGGAAGGAGACAAACAGGAGGACAGTGCTTTTTCCTGTCTCCTGGACTCAGCTTCAGAAGAGCCCCCGACCCCTACTTGAGCCTCTGCCAACCTGGTAAAGAACAGGCTAGCCACCGT